>NC_045549.1:58444684-58694684 GCF_009769535.1 Thamnophis elegans
ATATGCCCTAGTTTGCGATAGAATATTACCGGAGAAGAAGCTTCACAAGATTAAGACTCTTAATGCCTTTTTGGCAATGCTATTACAGTGAGCTCTGGCACTTAGGTCATTAGAAATTAGTACTCCAAGGTCCTTGACAGAGTGAGGGTCATCCACGAAGTCATATCCACCCAGTTTGTATTTGGTGTTCTGATTTTTTTTGCCAATGTGTAAGACAGAGCATTTGTTGGTTGAGATTTGGAGTTGCCAATTGTTTGACAATTCTGACACATAGTCAAGGTCTCTTCGTACGGCAGTAGCATTGTCAGTGGTGTTGAATAGTTTTACATAATCAGCGAAGAGAACACAGTTGCTTATGATATGGTCATAAAGATCATTTACGTAAAGTATAAAGAGTGGATCCTAATACACTACCTTGGGGGACATCACTGTTAACAAGTGCAGGATTTGATAAAGTGCTCCCTATTTTGACTTGTACAGGGATCCAGAAATGCCAAATATTTTAGTTTTAGAAGTCGTTTGTCATGTACCACTGAATCAAAGGCTTTACAGAAGTCTATGTAAATTGTGTCTGTTGCTTTATCCTGGTCGAGCTGGTCATCATGGTGCAAGGTTGAATTTAAAAAACAATGCCTGGGACTTCCTGTGGTGACGTCACCATGCTTAGAGTGGAGGGAAGGAAGCTCTCCTAACCTCTAACTCTAATTTCTTCGTTTAGGCTCATTTTTGAGCACTGTTGATCCTGAAGGGACCAACAGATTAAGGGGGATACTCGGTAGACGCTGGGGTGATAAGGCAAATCCTCCTGCGGATAGGAGAAACCCCCTAAACGGATGAGGAAATATCCTGCCTTTTGGTTAGGACCTGAATGATGGCGACCGCATAAGAAGGAAGCGAATAGTCAGAGAAGCAGTGGAAATTGGATGCTTGTTACTATTGCTGACAACCCAAAGAGGAAGGCAACGCGAAACTGGCAGAGAGGGTGAGCTGGAAAGAAGAAGGCGCCGGGAGAGAGGCTGTTTTTGCAGCTCAATTTTGCCGCAGAGACGCTGGGACGGAAGGGACAGCCAGAAGAGGCTAAAGGAATTAGCCACAGTGAGAACGAAAATCTGACATGGACTTCAGGAGTGGAGTGGAAAATAATATTTGCTGAAAAGATTTGGAAAGCTCAAAGAAGAGATTATTTAACAGTTGGGATGGTACACTGAGTTCCTTTTCTTTTTCTGCTCACCCTTCCTTCTGCTGCTTGTTGAATTTATAAGTATTTGACATTTACTTGCCTCGGAGCTTGGAACAATGCCAGAGACAATAGATAGAGAACTGTATTGGAAAGAGAACTTTGCTTCGTGGATATTAACAGTGAGACTGAGGAAAGGGTGACACCTAGTGGACTGTAAATCCAAACCCTGAAATCTGATGTAAGAAAATTTCTGATGACATAAGGTGATATATATATATATACACATACATACATACACACACACACACACACACACACACACACACACAGACGAGGATTGAATGCTTGTATAATTGATAAAATTGAGAGACATTTATTGGTATAAGATAATAGTGTAATATATAAACCTATGATATATATTAAGTAAAGACCAAAAACCAAATAATCAAACAGGATAGAATGCTACATAGGAATGTTTAGGGATTGAAATGTGATATTAAGGACAGTTAATTATTGTTGAATATTGAAATATATAATTATTTATATCATAGATATTACTGACAAAGTAGAAGTAAAAGTAAAACGTATATGCAATTGTGGGCAAGGATAAATAGGGGGATAAAAATGGCAAGTTCAGTAAAATTAGTGGGAAAAAACTACACCCAATGTGATCTCAGCAACACCCCCCTCCTCAAATCAAATCAAAGATCAATTGAGAGTGTGTTTGGGTTGGAGAAAGGTGAAAAGATGGCAGAAACAGCGGGACCAGCTCCAACGATGCAGAGTATGCAATCAATCCTCCAGATGATACAAGAGACACTGGCAAAAAGCCAAGAAGTGACAACTACTAATCATGAAGAAACAAGGAGGAATCATGAAGAAATGAAAAATGAAATGGGGGAATTGAAAGGAACTATTAAGATTGTAGATGATAAAATTGAAAAGATACAGAAGGCCTTAACAATCAATGAACAGAAAATCCAGTGTATGGAAGAAAAAATAGAACAATCAGACCAGAAGATGGGAAAAATGGAATTGGAATATAAACAACTTAATAAAGAATTAGAACTATCAATAATCCGACTGGAAAATGAAAGAGCTGCATTCTACCTAAGATTCCAAAACATACCGGAAGAGAAGGAGGAAGACGTGAAAGGAAAAGTAATTAAAATTCTCACTGAATCTCTTTAAAAAAAGGAACAAGAATTGAGAGGAGACATTGATGAAGCTTATAGGGTGCATACTAATTATGCCAGAAGACATGGACTCCCGAGAGAAGTGCATGTAAGATTTGCTAAAAAAAAATAACGAGAGATGAAATGTACAAAAAAAACCAGGGAAGAGACAATTACTCTACAGGGAAAAGAGTTGATCATGCTCAAACAGATTCCACGAAGAATTCGGGAACAACGCAGGCAGTACCAATTCTTAACAAACCAGTTAAATAAAAACAGAATAATGTACAGAAGGTTGGTACCAGAAGGGGTTCTAGTATCTTGGCAGGGAAAAAGATATAAGATAGAGAATATAGAAGATGCACAGAAATTCTATGAAGAATACCGCAAGAGGGAAATAGAACAAGGAAGCAAGGAGGAATTGGAAAGTGGAGTTCAAGAGGAAGAAACATCAGAACATAACGAAAGAAACAGGAGAGAAGAACAGAGGCAAGAAAGAGAGAGTGCAGAGAAGGAACGCGCGAGAGGGAAAAGTCAGATACAAACCAGAAGTTAAAAAAAAAAAACCCCAGTTAAAGATGGATCAAGAAACAACAATTATCTCGATAAATTTGAATGGACTGAATGCACCAAAAAAAAAAAAAAAAAGCCCAGATGTTTAATAAAATAAGAAGGTTAAGAATGGTGAAATCAATTCAGGATGATAGCTGGCATATAGACTATAGAATGAAAGAGAAAAAAGGAAATGATATGAAATTATATGGGTTTGTGGAAATACCATCCCCAAGAAAACATAAATTGAGATTTGAAAGAGACACCTATAACAATAGAAAAAGAAAGGGAGGGAAGAAGGAAGGAGAGGAGAGGAGGAAGGAAGTTGAGAAAGGAGAGAAGGAAGGGAAAGGAGAGGAGGATGGAAGGGAGAGAAAGAGAAGGAGAGATAGTAGGAAAAGAAGAGGAAGAGTGGAGGAGAGATAAGGGAAGAAGAGATAAGGAAAGGTGGGTGGAAGGGAGAGAAAGAGAAGGAGAGGAGGGAGGAAGGGAGAAAAAGAAAAGGAGAGAGGGTAGGAAGGGGAAGAGAGAGGGTAAGAGTAGGGGAGAGGTAAGGGAAGAAAGAAGGGGAAGGAGAGGAGGAAGGAAGGAAGTAGAGAAGGAAGGGAGAGAGAAAAGAAAGAGAAAATAAGGTGGTGTCATAACAGACGCTAGGGATGGTAAACAATACAATCCAAATTACCCTATAATCTCTTAAATGGAATAACAATAGTATAAGATTGGCAAAGAAAAAGAATAACCATGTGAATGTATACCCAGAATTGTATGTTAGAGAATAAATGATAGTAAGAATATATAGCACATTATAGGTAAACAATATTTGGTTATAAATAGCTAAGTATAAATAAATATAGAATTGTACATAAAAATGGATAATGAATAAAGAGAGCATGAATGTAAGATAGAAAGGTATAGAAAGGAAAAACACTAATTGCAAAGAAACCGATACGGAACTACTGTATGATATATGATGGAACTTCTTGTTCTTATGTTGTCTTAAGTCATGTGTTTGTTTTTGTTGATGTGTTTATGTGTGTAAAAATAAAAACTTTTTTAAAAAAGCAATGCCTGGCATCTAAATACAGGCAATCTTAGACTTATGACCACAATTGAGGCCAAAAATTCTGTTGCTATGTGAAACATTTGATAACTGAATTTGTCTCATTTTATGACCCTGGTTGCCACAGTTAAGTGAATCACTACAGTTGTTAAATTAGTAACACAATTGTTAAGTGAATCTGACTTCCCCACTGACTTTGCTTGTCAGAAGGCTGCAAAAGGTGTTACATGACCCCAGGACACTGCATCCATCATAAATATGAGTCAGTTGCCAAGTGTCTGAATTTTGCTCATCTGACCATGGGGATGCTGCAATGGTTTTAAGTGTGAAAAATTGTCATAAATCACTTTTTTCAGTGCTGTTGTAACTTGGAACAATCACTAAATGAACTGTTGTAAATCAAGGACTACCTATATACTGCTGCCTTATAAGTAATTCTACATTATATCACATGGCAAAATGGCAATGCTTTAATTTTTTAAATAAACTAAACAAAACTTACTTTGTCAAATAGAAAGACAATGGTTTTCTCCCTTTTAAATACATATATTCAAAGAATTAAAACTTTATTTAAATAAAAAAGTTTCTATTTTAAAACTATTTTGTTTTAATTTGGAAATTACACAATTTAAGCAATAACATTTAAATAAATTTCCTTTACCTGATGCTGATGTAGCCTTAGTCTTGAACTCCCTTGGCTTTGGCACTGGCTTGCTTTCCATTTTACACTGGATCATATCCTTTTTCTCTAATGACAATTCACACCTAATTGTTTCCTCCATATGACTGTAGTCTTCTTCACAATCAGATCTTTCTTCAATAACTGTGTCACCTTTGGTGTCTTTGATCAGTTGTTTATTTTCTGATGTGGTTGCTTCTTGAGGCATTTCTTTATAGTTTGCTAAAGTCAAGTTACCAGTTTGTTTTCCAAAAGAACAGTGATTTGACGAAGATATTCCAAATGGAATGGATTGTTTTGCTGTACTCCTTTTACATGATTCAGGATGTTCACTTAGTGAAAAAGGAATAGTTGGCCTCTCTTTGCTCAAAACTTTTCTCTCCAGAATGGACATATATTGAGGTCCCTCATATTCCTCTGATGAAGACAAGTCATCGGCACTTTCACTTTTTAAAGTGTCCCTGTTACAAAGATTAAACTTAGATGGTGATACTGTAAAGACTGCTGATTTAGGACAGATGTTTTCCTCAGATTCAGGAAATTCCTCTTCTGAGTCTGGAAAAAGATTGACATTTCATGTATAAAAGAAAGAGCAACAGTGCAAAGTCAAAGAATGATTTTGACAGCAATGAGTACTTAACACTTTTCTCACACTTTCTGCTGCCAAGCATAAATCAATCTATGCCTCTCCAAAGTGACAAATAAATTATGTGAAACAATTGTCAAAATATGGTATGTTGTAATTCAAAGCAAAATTTTATCTGTGAATCAATTAAGATAAATTGTACATCTTGCTATAGTTCAGTATAAAAAGAGATTATTAATCATATTATATTCAATAACTCATTCAATTTATATAGTCACCCATCTCACGTTCATGAATCTGTGTG
The DNA here is from genome assembly GCF_009769535.1 of Thamnophis elegans. NCBI lineage: Eukaryota > Metazoa > Chordata > Lepidosauria > Squamata > Natricidae > Thamnophis > Thamnophis elegans. The sequence continues at coordinate 58,450,221 of NC_045549.1, forward strand.
GCTTACAATTAAAATATAAAAAATATATTAAAACATTTTGAGAAGCAACCATACAAACAATACAAACGTTAAACACAATTAAATCATACAGCAGTCACCAAGAGGTCACAATCCTATTGCTGGATCTGCCAGATAATAGTCTCTCGTAGACAAAACCTGTAACAAGCTTCTTCTGCTAGACTTGATGGGACAGACAGATGTCACTGTGGAAAGGCGGTCCCTCAAATAACCTGGACCCATGCCATGTAAGGCTTTATAGACTATTAGCTGATAACCTGGCGTTGCCTGGGTATTTATTTTTCCTAATCCTGTATTAGACAGGAAAAATAATGAATTATATTTATAGTGTTGTGCGATACACACACGCCATGCTCCCCACGTCCCTGCACATGCGCGCACAACCACCCCCATACCCCGTTTTGGGTCCGAGTAGGCCTTCCTACAACTCCACCTGAAGAGAAGAAAATGAGGAAGGAGCTTGAAAGAGAGAAAGAGCCCAAAATGACAAAAGCAAACAGGGAACAAACCAGACTCCTCTGCTGGGGCGCTTTCCTTCGCAGAGAAGCTGCACAGCAGGCAAGAGGGCAAAGAAAGCCCGAGAGTGGCAGAAGCAACAGCAGCAGCGAGGATGAAGGCCACCACTCAGTCCAAAGTGACCCTGATGCATCCGCCTTTTCTCTCGGTGCTCCTCAGGAGTGTCCGAGGCAGAAACTCTGTAGCCGAGCTGCAAACATGGTGGCCGGGGGAGTGCTCCTCCTCCCACAGCCTGTTTGAGCCCCACTACTGTGTACCGTGCGCATGTACCCCTTTCCTCTTGAGCCAGCAGTCCAGTGTCCCCTTACTCCACCCAGTCAAGTCCCCGCCTCCGACCGCGAAACTACCCCCCCCCATCACCCCTGCATGAGGAACAGGAGCCACACGTGCCTGCTTCTCGGCTGCTGCCACTTTCCCTGCCATGAGGGCTTTCCCCTCATTCGAAGCTTCCCACTCCTCTCATCAAAATGGTGGTCAGGGTCTTGGTGCTCAATGCACGGTAGAGATCCGAAAATCTGCATGCCACCTGCATGCCAGGGTTACACACACACAAACACACACACACACACACACACACACACACACACACCTGGGGGTATTAGGGCTGTCTTACATCCCCCCACCCCACCCAGTATTTGTGTAATCTGTGTACCAGATTTGGTTGAAATTGCTCGAGCCATTCCAGAGTTATGCTGGAACATACACAGACACACACAGCCATTTATATATATATATAGATTACCAGCATGCTTTACCAGCAATTAGTCCCAGGAGCCAATTAGTAATCAATGCAGTTTGTAGAGCAGAGGTTAATATGTAAAGAGCTAGGTATGCACATTACTGCTCACAGTGCTTCATTTTGCAGCAATTTATGCTTCTGAGTACAGCCCCAAAGACAGCCCCAAATAGTGTGCATTATAGTAATCTATACAGGAGGTAATTGTGAGTCATTAAATCTAGAGCCTCCTGATTCAGGAATAGATACAACTCAAAGTTATTCTTTGAGCAGGAGTTTTAAATACAGGATTCTCAGATTGTGCAATGCATTGGTTTGGAGAAATGCAATCCAAAACCAAAGGTGATAAATTCCTTAATCCACCTGACCCTAAAACCCAAAGTCACTTTGTCTTGGCAGGATTGAGCTGAAGCTTGTTCTACTCCATCTAGACCTGTGCAACCTCCAGACACTAAAACAGGATATTGGAAGCATTGTTTACTTCACTATATAGCTGGCTATCATTAGCATACTGCTATACTTCATTCTACAGCTATTAATGACTTCACTGAGCAGCTTCATGTAGATGTTAAACAGGAGCAGAAAGCGTACCAAACCATGCAATACCTCTGGACAGGACCTCTGCCCGTCAATGAACACCATCTATATTTATTAAAAAATATATTAAAAATGATTAAAAATGAAATCCACAGAGTACAACATTTAAGTCTTCCTCAACGTACATTCATCACTTTCAAAGTCTTCTGAATATTCTTCAGCCTGCTGATTTACTGCACGAGCAAGAAGTGCTTCTTGTAGCTCTTCCTATAATATATTAATACATAAAGAATATTATTATGTGAAAAACAAATATTTTCCAGAATGAATTCAAAAACAGAAGTGTTACAAACTTTATAGGCAATTCAAATACTGTTTCTAAAATAACTACTATATTTTTGGAGTAAAAGATGCACCTTTCCCTCCCAAAAAAGAGGGCAAAAATCTGTGTGTGTCTTATACACTGAATACAGCATTTTTGGCCTCCCGACACCTCACCCCCTTTGAAAAATGAACATGCAGAGGCTTTGGGAGGCTTGTGGAGTGCTCCTGGGGGCTGGGGAGGGCAGAAATGAGCAAAAAATGGGCCACATTTTGCTCGGTTTTGCCCCCCCCAACCCCGAGGAGCACTCCACAAGCCTCCCAAAGCCAATGCATGCCCTGTTTTTTTGCAAAAAATAGGCTGGTTTTTGCTTGTTTTTGCCCCCAGTCCTCAGGAGCACTTTGCAGGCCTCTCAAACTTTCTGCATGACCCATTTTTCACAGAAAATGAGGTGTGCAGAGGGTTTGGGAGGCCTACAGAGTGCAAAAACTTTTTTTTTAGTTTACCTCTTCCAAATCTTCATGCGTCTTATACTCTGGTGTGTCTTATACACCGAAAAATACGGTAACCTAGCTAATTATTATATCTTTCAATATCCACACACCAGTGGTGGGTTTAAAAATTTTTTGGAACCTCTTCTGTAGGTGTGGCCTGCTTTCCGGATCTACTGGTAGAACCTCTTCTAACCGGTTCGGTAGATTTGATGAACCGGTTCTACCGAATAGGTGCGAACTGGTAGGAACCCACCTCTGCCACACACGTATACATACACATGAGATATAGTTATGGAATATATAGCAATCATATTGTCTATTATATTGTTAAAAGGAGGTGGAAGAGTCCAATTGTAACATCAAAGATATTGCCAGTTCTGACTGTGGAACATATCATGAATTCTAATGTGCAAAATTCCAAGCTAAAGAAGAAGATAGCCAATCAGTTTCCATAATATGAGTTTGAACATATAACCACCAGTTTTCAAGAACTGCTTTAAAGAGTGATTGTGAGAAAAAGACTTCAAAAATGAAATATACAGAAGAGAGTAACTAGATCTCAGAATACACATGGAAACCAAAGATCTCTGAACTCAAAAGGAGGTTCAAAACTCCAATTGGTAAACTAAATATGCCAAAGGATGGTAGCTGATTTAAAGGAGATAAAATGAAAATGGAAGGAGTATACTGAAATACTGTATAGGAAAGATGTAACATCCAAGATACCTTAGAAGATATTCCCACTTACAAGAACTTCTAGTAGTAGAAGATGAAGATAGGTGATCCTGATTAATCCTAGTCATTAATAGTCCAGAAGGCTCTAGGAACTGATGGAATGCCCAATAAAATATAGACAGCAAAAGAAAGAATCAGTAAAGTAAACATTTTAGCCTGCAAACCTGAAAAATGATATAGTGGCCAACATATTGGAAGAGGCCAAATGTCAAGCTTGTTCCCACTTGGACATTTATGAAAGAAAAACCCTTGACTCCATTCATTGAAGTGAAAGGTTCTTTTACTAAAGTCAAGTGGTTATAGCAAAGGTAAAGCTGGATCTGAGTATTCCTACACAAAGCTTGCTTTTTTTTCCCTTTCCCTGCCGCCCCCCTTGACCAATCAATCAGTGTCCAGTAGTATTCTTTTTTTTGTTTTATCTATATATAAAATACAAAAAAAAGGTAGAAATAGGAAATTAAGGGATGGAAAAAGAGTGGGGAAAAGAAACTGTAAGGTACAAGGGAAAAAAGGGAAGAAAGACATTTGACTCTTTTTAGCACAGTACAAGATAAAAAAAACCTCCAGCCTCAACTTTTTGCTTTTACACATTAGTTTATAACTAACCATTTCTATAAAGACAAGTCTATCTAATCCACAAAACCAGCAATAGATAAGAATTATCACTGTTTAAAATAGTTAAAAGATATTACTAATAATAATAGTAAGCAATAACGTCCCTAATAATAAAATACATGATATCAAACAGTATGGCTCTTGCCCTTGGTTACATGATGGGAAAGTGGGTAAGTATGTGTGTAAATACAGATTCTTTAAAAATTGTTAGAGATAACTACGAAAAATTGGTGCATGTAAACATAACAGATAATAGACTAACAGAGTTGGAAGGAACCTTATAGGTCATCTAGTCCAACACACACACACACCCGCTCAAGTAGGAGACCCTACACCATTTCTGACAAATGGCAGTTCAATCTCTTATTTAAAGTCTCAAATGATGAAGCCCCCACAACTTCCAAAGGCAAGCTGTTGCATTGCTGGACTGTTCTCACTGTCAGAAAGTTCCTCCTTATTTCTTGGTTGAATCTCTCCTTGGTCTTTGAATCTCTCCCTTGCCTTCAGATCAGAGGTATGTTGCTTCTGGTTCGGCCCAGGTTGGGCGAATCAGTAGTAGCGGCGGCAGGAGGCTCCGCCCACTCACCTGGATGCTTCTGCACACACATAGAAGCGTCACGAGTGTGCAAGCACAGGAGCACACACGAACAGGTAATAAAAATATTGGCAACCCACCATTGCTTCAGGTGCTTTGGAAAATAGCTTGACCCCCTTCTCTCTGAAATTGAATTTTCCATGTGATCATTGTAGCTGCATAGAATTTTACTACCTGTCAGGTTTATATTCCAAAATTGCAATTGACTCCTCTGCATTTTCAGCTACTGTATTTTTCACAGTATAAGACGCAATGGAGTATAAGACGCATCACGATTTTGAAGAAGTTCATTTTTAAAAAAGTGTTTGCTCTCCCCAGCTCCCAGGAGCACTCTGCAGGCATCCCAAACCATCTGCACACCCCTTTTGTTGTGAAAAATCGGGCATGCAGAGAGTTTGGGAGGCCTGCAAAGTGCTTCTGGGGGCTGGGGAGGGCAAAAATGCAACACGTGGGAACTTGATCTTCTTAAAGAGTAAGGCTTTTATCGATCTCAAATCCACTTTTCTCTACACCTCCCATGGCAGGGCAGAACTAAACATCTCTTTCCACACTTTATTTTTTCCCCCCTTCCCTTGGATTGGCGGTGACGGTGAGCCGCTTGGCCCAAGGAACGGCAGTCGGATCACTTCTTCTCTTCAGCGAGGAGGGAAAGACATGCAGGGGCTGCTGAATGATTGTTGCTGTGCTTGGCTGGGAACAGCTCATTGGATGAGGAAGAGTGGGGATCCCTTCCATTTGGATTAATGGTTCCTCACGGCGGTATCTGAGTGGCAAAAGGGAAGTATAAAGGAAACAAGGCTGCTTTGTCACCACCACCACCCCCAAATCTGCCTGGTTCTGTCATGCAGCAAAGTGGTAGCTGGGCTCAATAGCAGCAGTAGCAATAAGCACTGCATAACAGATCCAGAGTGATTGGGTGTGGGGCAGGCTAGGGAAGAACATCTGAAGGTAGTCTAATGTACAGAAGTTATAGTTAAATATGTGGCAGAAAGTGGACTCCGGCTGTGTTTTTCCACATGCAGTGAGATTGAACGTGTATAGTTTTAGTAGAGGTGTGTGTGTGTGCGCGTGCGTGCGCGTGTGCGTACATATACATAGAGTATATATATAGTAGATAATGTATCTTTTTGTATGCCTATACACACACTATACTATGTAATATGTATGTATACATATGGCATATACGTATACATGGATTAAATAGTTTATTTTGGATGTTCAGAATTAATAAATAAATAGACAGAGAAATTGTATCTCCTCTTTGAGGAGAGGCCAGCCAAGGCACTCCTTGACGTGAGTGATGTCAAATTTGCCATGCCCACCCAGTCACATGACCAACTAGCTATGACCATCCAGTCACATGACCAACCAGCTTCGTCCACCCAGTCACAATGATTGGTTGATATGGTCACATAACCATGAAGCCATGCCCGCCCAGTCACATGGCCAACAAGCCATGCCCACCATCACATGCCCAACAAGCCACACTCACCAAACAAGCCATGCCCACATAACTGGTAGTAAAAAAAACTGAAACCCACCCCTGCCTTAAAGGTGATTAAAAAATAAAAGGCATAACTTGCCCATTTGAGTAAAATGGTGAATTTCAAAATGTGAAAGTGAATTTCAAAATGTCAGCTTCTTCAATGATGAACAGATTGCAGCCCTACCCACTACCAGGTTTTAGCACTCAGTTGCTTTGAAGCACAGCTCCTGAAGTTACTTGCAGACATGAGGTGTATTGGAGGATCTTGAGGGGTAATTCTCAGACTCCCTAACCCAGGCGAGTCATATAAACTTAAGAAATGCCAATTCCTTCTGTTAGTAGTTGAAGAACTATATCCCAGTGAAAAACCCTTCAGGGATCCCTCCCTGGGTGTATATTTAGTTGGCTATCTTCACTGGAAGTCCTCCAATAGAATTCATTTTTGATATTTTGGAAACAGCTTTGAGATTTAGAGCCTCTTGGATGTAATTTCGCATTCTGTTCTCAAGCTCCTCCTCCTTGGCCAGCCAGTTTATTCCAGACTGACACCTCTGGTTCTTACCAGCCTGTCACACACACACCCTTTACTGTCCATTCCCATGCTCATGCCCATGCCTTACTTTGCCAATTGCCTTTCCCCTTCCTTGCATTTTAGGAAAGGATGCCGGTGAAGTTAAATATGCTGAAGGTGGCAGGCCTAACACTTTGGGCACAAATAACCAAGCTCATATTATCCTACTTTGAACACATTATGCAAAGACCTAACTCTCTGAAGAAGACTCCAATGCCGGGAAACGTGGAAGGAATGAAAAGAAGGAAAAAGAGCAGCAAGGTGAATAGATTCAGTTATCCTGGTGATGAATGAACCACAGGATATGAGTGTTCTATTTCACTGAAAGATGAAAGATTAAGCTAGAGACAGATTGTCATGGAGAAAATCTATATGGTTGCTGACAGTCAACAATGTCTTGATGATAATTAAATTATCAATCCAAATATACTTCAGAGAAGTTTGGCACTTACATATTTCAGACATGATGAAACTCTAAATAATCATTAGTATTTTAAAAAATACAAGGTACTGACTAGCACGCCATTGCTAAGAAAAACCTGGATAGTTTTTTTGGCAGTTGGCCCAGTTTTTGCACAGTTACAAAACATAATATATGTATGTAAATATAAAACAGTTCATCATTTCAGCAATGACAGGGCTATATAAAACAGTTTAAAGAGGTGTTTTGCAAACTATGTTGACATTAATAAAGTATCCCTCTCCTAGGTTTTAAAGTACCTGCATAGTTTGTGTGCAGACAGAGGGACCATCATTTAGAGTTATATGAGCTTTCAAGAGAATGTCGAGTTAGAATGATAAAGAGTACTTTTGTCAAGCTAACAAGTTTTATGAAAGCACCTCTTTCAAATGTTTTGAAGTACTCAGATTTCCAATAACAGGACACAAAGCAGAAAAATTATTTTACCTGAAAAGTGATTCTTTTGGAGAACTTTGGGCTCTTGGTATAGGCTAAAGTAGTGATAATATCTTCATCAGACATGTTGCTTGATCTGAGTTAATTAAGCTTACATATTCAACTTGTAGTCCTGTAAAGATGTATTTTCTTTTGAATGTAATAAAAGAGAAAGAAAATATTTAAATGATACTGTATTCATATTATCTAAAAGAATATACATACTGTTTCCTTTAAAACACCATACATTATAATCTAATTTCTCACAATTAAATTTGCTGTGACAAATTTGTGAAGAGTAAAATTGATAGTAATTTCTACACTGTACTGATTTTGACATGGCACTATAGCATCTATCATCTATCATCTTGCCCAGTTATACAGAAATGCCTTCAGTTTTGGAAAGCTGTTGTTTTCAACATGCATGTAATTGTCCAGCCTATAAGATGTTATTTAGACCATTGCCCATCTTAGCTTAGATAAGCCAGCTGGAGGAAATGATTGGGTGAATCCAGAAAGTGGCAAATGTATGATGGAGTGGGGCTACCAGCCTTCAAAGAAGCAATGCATAGATTTAGAATTCATGAGAGATACTGCTCAAATAAGTCTCTTGAGTGTGTATTGGTCTACAGATAGTCTTCAACTTATGCCAGTGATTGAGCCCAAAATTTATGCTGTTAAATGAGAAATTTGTTAAGTGGGTTAGAGATTAGATGCACTGATTTCTTACTTGCATTAATGATTTCAGTAAATAGTAATGAGTGACTCCATCATGCCACTCTAGGAGCAGTACTAAGAGATTCATTATTATCCAGAAAATTAATTACTTGCGTTACTTTATTAATTTTTTACAAATATGATTGTAAAATAGCTATCTATAGAAATTACTAGAAGCATTCTTTCTTATAGTACCCATGGGGACATATTGTAATTACTCCACCATTCAGGATAATGAGATAATGGTATATGAGCGCTGGTTCTTAAACTGTTTGACCCAATTACCCTTTTTTTGTCAGCAATAATGCCCTTAACAGATACACACCCAGCACCACACACACACACAAAACAGTTTGTCTTGTTTTACAGGTGCCTCTAGGCAGCAACAGTTCCAATCTGGATCCTTGACGCACCAACAAGAAATTACAAATTATTCCCTCAGACTCTTAGGTTAAGAATCGCAGCAACCAGCTGGAGAGTTAAACAATTAATTGACATTCAGCCCCACCGACGACGTTTATTTCCAAGGAGGAAAGCTAAACATCGCTGCTCTGTTCCAATCTGCTGCCCAAGTGCCCCGGGTCGATCCTTGCCAAGCAATCGCCCTTCCGTTTTTTCCGCAGAAAGTAATCATGCCAAGGCTCCGACAGGTAGCGGCCTCCAGCGAATCTGTCCGCTAAGTTGCCCTCCCTGCCAAAGCTCTGCCCTTCCAGCGCCTGAGTCGCCGAGGACAGTGCCGCGTGGTCGGACTGTCTTCCCCCAGGCCCTTACCTCGCGTCGCAGGAAGGTTATTTCGTGCCTCGGTTAAGATGGCTGAGCAGCTCCCACTCTGATCTTTCTCCTGCCCTGGCTGCAGGTGTATGAAAAGTCCAAAGCAGCCTCGGCTCGTGTAGGCCTCCTAGCCATACAGGTAACTTAGCAACCTCCAGCACGCGGCTGCTGACCGCACAGATAAGTAGGATTGTTGCCATGGCAACTAAACCACACCTCCGTTTCCTCAGCGGGGGGGTTAATCGACAGTTTGGGGGGCGTTTCTCAGAGTGGAGGATGGTTGCTCTGTATCTTGTTCTCTTTCGGAAACTTGTTTAAAAGACAGTGCTATTTACATGTCCCTGTTTGGTCAGGGACGAAACAGTAAGTATTGTTTTTAAAAGGCCGGACTTTTTTTTTTCTGAAAGTGGAAAAACTGATGATTGATGATTGGAAAATGATTAAATAAGGGGCTGAAGGGAATCTTTGTAATGCCAAGAGGGAGGTAGAATAAAGTGTTTGTCAGTAACTGTTTTTAAAAAAGGGTTGGAAGGCTTATTTTTTTCCTTGCCTAACGTTTTTCTGTTTTTCTGTTCTTTTTCTTTTTGCACTTTATTTTCATTATTCCATATTTGTCGTTCATTATATAAAAAACTCTAAATAAAAAGAATTTTTCTTTTACTTGTGTAAAATCTGCTTTTCACGTTTTTCTTTAAAGTCTGGTTTACATATCTTTCTTTTCCTGTATTTTTTTTTTTTAATATTCTTCATTTTGAGTTTTAGTGCTACATTCAAGGCCTTGGGGAGGAAAATTTAGTTTTAGCTTTAAGGATTCTTAAAGCTAAAGCTATACAGATTCTTCCTTTAGCTTTTATCAATCCTGTCTCCAGGCATAGAAGTGTATTTGAAACACAATGTGGCATCTGAAGAATTGCAGGATCCAAACAAGAAGCTGTACTAGCAATATTAGTCTGCGTTTATAGGAATGACATTGACTGCTTTGTACTGTTGAAAGAAATGTCCTTCTGGGTTGGGCTCCAAGTGGGGAAAAAGACACTGGAGACATGGAGGCTGCTTAGAAAGATGGTTTTAATGGTGGACAGGACCACATGGCTTGAGTCCTGAACAGAAAAGGTGATCACATGCTTCAACGTTGGTGGAGAAAAAGAGAAAGGAGGCTGAGAAGCTGAGTCCCTGGTTTTATGCCCTTTCTGGCCTTTGATCTTGAGCTTGTATTCTGATTGGTTGTCAGACTCCCATGGGGCCATGCAGGGACAACTCTCTAGGCCGCATTTTGAATCCAGGTTTGTTGAGTTCTCAGATGCCATGTGGTGAGTTGGGTAAAGTGCCAATATTATCATGCCTTAATCCCATTCCCCTGGAGCTGAAGTGGAGACGTCTTTATTATGTAAAGGGACTAGTTTGATCTTCTTCATGGCCCATTGACAAAGTGGGGGTGGGCAGGAAGCTACAGGCAGCCATTCTCTCTTTTAAACATGTTTCTTTCTTTTCACATCCAGAGAAATATTCTGCCTTTTCAATATTTTCTAGGATATTTTATTTTTGGGGGAGAGGGCTGGGTGATAACTTCCTACAGTACATCCAAATGTTATTTAATGAATAGATTAAATCTTTTAATACATTCATTTAATCTAGATCTATTAAATCTAATAGATCTTTAGCTTTTGATGTCGCATGAGCAAGATAAAATGCATCTGATGACATCTACTCTAAACAAGGAACAGAGTTCTTTCAGGCTCTTAGTCCTTTCTAGATCAGTGTTTTTCAAATTTGGCAACTTTAAGATGTGTGGACTTCCTCCCAGAATTCTGTTTTACTAGAGTAAATTCTCCTTCTACCAGTTCCTATCGCCACGTCTACAGCTGTATAAATCACAGATTTATTTTTTCCAGAAAACTTTTCTTGGAAGATAAAAATATGCCCTGTATTTAGAACAAGCATTTTTTTCACATAGAAAAAGCAATGCTAGAGTGTTTGATTCACAATGATTTAAATCTTGTGTAGTCATGACCTTGTCATTGTTTATAGGTGTTAACTGTTTTAAAATATTAGTAGTAATAGTATATACTGTATTTCTAAAGAGTACACAGCTGGATATTAAACCATGGGTTTTGTAGGAAGTAATCATGCACCCTTTCCCCTCCTTTTCCCTAGAAAAGCCAGCCATAAGAAGTTCCTCAAAAAATTTAAAAGTCAAGCCGCTAATAAAAAAAACTGTCTGAGGTGCATTTCACAACCAGCCAGATGCTTGAGAAAGATACATTGCAACAAGGTGCTAACCATAAGCAGATGCAGATACTAAAAGAAATACATTGTAACAAGACACCTGTTGCAACCAGATGCCGCCTATCTAGACAGCTTCATAAGGAAATAAGTGCTGTCAGCTATAGCTGATTCATAATCAAACCAACTGAACAGACTAAAAATAGGAAATAATGGGATTCGAAATCTTCCTACTTCACTCAATTCCAAGGACAGGACAGGACTTTTTAGAATATAATAGGATTTACCACCACCACCACCCCATTAAAATAGCAAAAAACACAGGGATCGCCATGTTGCACAACACCTTGAAGCATCTTAATAGCAATAACAATAAGACTTATATATACTGCTCAGTGGTGGGTTTCAAAAATTTTTAGAACCTATTCTGTAGGTGTGGCCTGTTTTTTGGGAGTGGCTTGTCATTCGTGTGACTGGGTGGGCGTGGCCAACTTGGAAAATGTGGTGAAACTCACTTAACAATGCTCTTGCTTAGCAACCAAAATTTTGAGCTCAATTGTGGTCATAAGTTCTTTTTCTTTTCTTTCTTTCTTTCTTTCTTCCTTCCTTCCTTCCTTCCTTCCTTCCTTCCTTACTTCCTTCCTTCCTTACTTCCTTCCTTCCTTTTGTCTCCCTCTCCCTCTCTTTCATCTCTCCCACTTTTTTCTTTTTTCTTTCTTTCTTTTTTCGTTCTTTTTTCTTTCTTTCTTCTTTCTTTTTTCTTTCTTTCTTTCTTTCCTTCCCTTTCCTTCTTCTCTTTCTTTCTCTCTCTTTCTCTTTCTATCTTTGTCTCTCTTTTTTCTCTCCCTCTCCATTCCTTCCTTCCTTCCTTTCTTGTGTGTATCTCTCCCATTTCCTTCCTTCCTTTCTCTCTTCCTTTTTTTCTCTCCTCCCCTCTCTCACCCACACTTCCCTTCCAATTATATTTGTAGATATATTCAATGAACTAAAACTGGTGCCCAATAAATCCTATGATCACGGCATTCTGTGTCCTACAAGCCAATTCACAGAGCACCCAATTCAGCCTCTTACCACTCTGGAGGTTAACTGAATATGGTTCCGCTTTCCCAACCAGCCACCCAGCCAAGCCGAGCTTCTGCTAGGGGCAGCCTTCTCCTCCCTCTCTCCCCCTGATTTCTCCCCGGACGCACTCATGGAGGAAGGAGGCAGAGATATTGGCCGGCACTCTCTTCACTTACTGCTCGCCACCACCGCTCCTGCGGCCTGCGGAGAAACAGAAGCTTCTTTTTTGCCAGCCTCCCAGCTGATCCAGTCCTCCTTACACATGCTGTGTGTGTGTGTGTGTGTGTGTCTGTGTGTGTGTGTGTGTGTGTGTGTGTGTGTGTGACAGCCACCTGGTTTACAAAGAGGGGAAAGAAATCCATACACAGGGAGGAAAAACTCATGGATTTCTCTCCCCCCCCCCCATTGGAAACCAGGCGGCTGTCAAAGAGAAGGGAGCGTGCATCACATGGGCTAGCCCCCAACAGCTGAATCCTCCTCTCCTGTTTCTCCTTTGGCTGTTGGAAGAAACCCATGTGGCGTGCGCTGCCTTCTCTTTGACAGCCACCTGGTTTCCAATGGGGGTGGGGGAAGAAATTCATGCAGAAGGAGGAAAAATGCATGGATTTCTTCCCCCCCCCCAATTGGAAACCAGGCTGCTGTCAGAGGGATTGCGTGCCACATGGACTTCTCCCAATCCTCCGCTCTGGCAAAGGTGGGTGGGTGGGGCAAGCCTGGTGCAGACAGGCGGTGCAAGCGAGGGCACAGCGACTGGCCGGGTGGGGGGAGCAAGCGGGGGGGCAGGCCAGGGGAGGGAGCGTTCTGGTACGAGGCTTCCGGAAGCTCAGGTACAGGAAGGCATGTTAAATTTCACTATCGGATAGGCGCGTACTGGTGCGTACCGCTGAAACCCACCCAATACTGCTTTACGGTGCTTTACAACCCTCTCTAAGCTGTTTACAGAATCAGCATATTCCCCCCAACAATCTGAGTCCTCTTTTTACCGACCTCAGAAGGATGAAAGGTTGCATCAACCTTGAGCCTGGTGAGATTTGAACTGCCAAATTGCAGGCAGTCGGCAATCAGCAGAAGTAGCCTGCAGTACTGTACTCTAACCACTGCACCACCTGTGGCTCTTGCTCATGAAACCCCAGAACCCTATAAAAATCCATCCATTCACCCAACCAATTGGTCAGCTGCCCCGAAACTGAATTGCTGAATGTCACTTTGCTTCTGAAATAAACCTTCCAAGCAGCTCATTTTGACCTTTTAATTTTAAATGGCATCATTTTGTTTTCTTTTGTGGGTTCTCCCAGAGAGAAAAATGAGCCCAAAATTTTCTTCCAACACTTTTTAAGGGTTATGAAAAGATATTATAGTGTGCTAAATATAGTTTAGTGACTAATATATTTGATAGTACATAATTTATGTGGTCTATAATGGAACAGTTGGGTATATAATTTTCTTTGCAATAAATACTTTTTTAGGATTAAAAGTATTTCTTTTAAAGCAAATTGTTCAGTTACAAAATGTTTTAAAATCATTCCTGCCAAGAACTGTGCTTCTTGATTTTTATTACTGGAGTTTGCAGATTCTTTGTAATTTTGACTCTCTCAGGATAGTGTTATCAACAGATAAGCATAGCTTATTGATGTAAAAGACGACCATGTATACTCTCACCTTATTTGTCAATAATCTCTGTGTGTTTGCCATTCTAGCGGCAGTTGTCCATACTGTAGCTTCCTGATCTATATATAAGTTTCTCATGAAGACAATTAGATCTTCTGGAATACCGCTTTTGCTAAACACATTCTACAGTTTGACATGATTAACACAATCAAAAATCTTTCTAAAATCAATGAAGCACATAACTTTTTAATATACTTTGACTTTCTCAGTTATTCAGCATGCTTCAGTAATAATCTGTTTCTTGGCCTTTTATAAGTCAGCTTCAACATATGCTAGTAAACATTATTACTGCTAACATGTGAAATTCAGGACATTGTACAATAGTTTGAAGAGGCACCCCCCAAACTAGGCCCTATTAAGTCTGCAAATACCACCTCTAGTGGTTTCTTGGTCTTAAATCCATTTAACCTAATAGCCGGAGTAGCTCTACTCTTCTGTTCATTACAAACATTACAATTTATATACTGGCTACGTGGCTTTATCTTCATTCCATCAACTAACTTCACGGTTTCTTGCAACATTTTGAAACTGATATGTCCCATTCGCCTATGCATTAAGTGAATACACTCATTGTGTGGTTTAACGTTCAAACACACAGAATTAGCAATATAGGAATCAGATATTACATATAATCCATTTTGTAGCTTAGCAGTAACCTTAATACTCCCCTTTTCAATAAAACAATTATCCCCTTTAAATGTTACAATGTAGCCACGATTAACCAAAACACTAACTGAAAGCAAATTAAACCTAATTGCTGGTACATATAACATATGCAATGGTTCAGCAATACATGGACATTTAGCAATACCTTCACCCGATACTTCTAGCCTCCACCCATTCGCTAAAGAAACGTGTTGTTTACTTGTGACTAACTTTACAAAGTTTTTTCTATCTTTAGTAATGCACATCGACGCCCCACTGTCGATAATTCACAAATTGTGGTTAAATGATGCATTATTAGCTATAGTCAAATTAATCTCATGTTTCCTAGATTGTAGAGGTTTCTGTGGTTTTGGCTTCTTGCAAGACCTGGCAATGTGACCCTTCTTACCACAATTATAACAACATTTTACAGTATATACATAACTAGGTAAATCACTACTCTCTGGCGTCCTCTCTCTTAACTGTTTTCTATCTTCTCTTCTTCTAGACTCTTCCAGCAGTCTTAAGGTAGTGGAGATCAATGTAATGTCCTGTTGAGATAGAACTTCAAAAGGCATTACAAAATCACCGTAGCTTTCATCAAGTGATGAGAGAATAATATAAACTTGGTGCTGCTCCGAAAAAATTAACTCTTTCTCATGTAGCTCTTGAAACATCTGTTTCATGTAGTTCAGATGTGCTAACCTTTGGTGAGCCGTGTTCTAAAGAGAACAGCCCAAACCATATATGCGGGATCTCTGTATGACGGCCACCTATTTTGAATACAATGAAGATTTCTACAGACAAAAACATGGCTTGCCCCATGTATTTACCTATGTCCCCGATTGTGGCCAATCTCTACATGGAAGAAGTAGAAACTTAGTGTCATCTGCGCATTTAATGAGTTCCCCTTCTATTCCCTCATCCAAGTCATTTAGGAAGATATTGAAGAGTACAATCGTGACCTGGATGACTGAGAATTTCCATAGACATTTACCAATTCTTCACATTCTTCTTTACTTTAACTTCAAATTTTTTTATGTTATCTTTAAATTTTTGCAATTTTCCTAGTTACCTTTAAGGCCAAGCATTTAGTACATCCCTCGCCCAATCCTGATGCATACACAATGAAAAGCTAATGCTAGAAGGTAACATCTTTAGATTTTTAACTGCATTGTGCTTGTTCAAATTGCTTAGTCTCACATATTCTCTTCCACTTTTGATTCTTTTTGACTGATTATCCAATATTTCCCTTTAGTTTTCTAAAATTTAACTGGGCTGTAATATTCAATAACCCAAAATGTTAGACATCACATTTCGGAACATTCATTAACATTTTATTTCCCAAATTTCTGTAATAAGGTTACCTCAACTGTCCATTATAACTCCTTTGTTTAAAGATTAGTACTAGATTTTTTTTAAAAATGTTGCAAATAATATTTTGTCCAGAGGATGGCAGCAAAGGATTTTGTTGCCAAGAGACCAGAACATGTTGTGTTTACTCTCAGATGACACCATTTATAGTCAAATTAGAAAACAGAATTCTTTTAGCAACGTTTCTGCAGTTAAAATGAAATATTCAAAACAAAAACAGATGTTGAAAAAATCGTCAAGTTTGAATTCAAGTTTGCATGGTAAAAGACTGTATTTCTGTCCCTACTTGTCTGGAAAAAACCAAGGAAGTTTGTGGCATTTGGCACTAGCTTTTTTAAATTAAATCCCACCTTATTTGATTCATGAAGAATTATCCTCAATTGACAGAAATATAAACACATATAGATGATTCACATGCATTGAACAAATAAATATAAATGAAAAATATAAAGCTGGCAAAACTATTTCTCTATAAAAGTGAATAAAACCAGACTGACGATGCCAGCTTGCCAAGTAATGCATCCTTATTTTTAAAAAAAGAAAGAACAATATCTACTACATTCTAACCCAATACTTCTTCAGGCTAACCATTCTTCTTTTGTTGGAGAAAGATTGAAATAAATCATTCACCCGCATTAGGTGATTGACAACTGCTATGTTATATATCTGCAGCTGTGGTGGGTTCCTACTGGTTCGGACCGGTTCAGCCGAACTGGTAATGGTTTGGCGGCATGGGTCGCTGGAACCGGCAGCAATCCAGGCCTGCCAAGCCCCTGAACTGGTTCCCCTGCCTGCCAGAACCCACTCCTGGTCTTCAAGGTCTAGTTTGAATTCTGAGGAGGAAATATTCTGATGGAATTTTATTAGTCAAATATAAAGGTAAACTGGATATGGAAATAGTAAAATGCAGTGTGAGGTGTGCATATACTGTTTATATTGCATTAGAGTGTCTTGGAACTGTTTAGGCGCAACAAACAATTACCGTATTTTTCAGAGTATAAGACGAAACTCCCCCCCCCAAAGAGCATGGAAATGTTTGTGCATCTTATACACCGAATACAGCCATTTTTGGCCTCCTGAAGCTCCACCCCCGCATCATTTTTTTGCGAAAAAAGGGCTGTTTTTCACAAAAACGGAGGCCAACTTCTATAGTGATGAAGTGCTTTGAGAGACCGGTCCTACAGGTCCTGTCTTCCACCAAATTTTGATGAACACCAGTTTGCTTATAGAAGCAACAGGTCGACAGGGGATGCCATCGCCAGTGCTTTACATATTGCATTGAGCCACCTTGAGAAATCTGGGAATTATGTCAGAATGCTTTTTATAGACTATAGCTCGGCCTTTAACATCATCTTACCAGGAATTCTCATTGAAAAGTTGACTGACCTGAATTTCCCTCCCCTTACTTGTGAATGGATCAAAGACTTCCTGACTGATCGTCCACAAACAGTAAGGGTTGGGTCCATTACATCTTCCACACTGAAGCTCAGCACAGGCTCCCCTCAGACTGTGTGCTCAGCCCATACCTGTACTCGCTGTATACATATGACTGCATATCCTCTGATCCATCCATCATCATCATAAAGTTTGCAGACGACACAACAGTGCTGGGTCTCATAACTGGAGGGGATGAATCAGCATACAGGGAAGAAGTCCAGAAGGTATCCGCATGGTGCTCAAGAAACAACTTATATCTAAATACTAGTAAGACAAAGGAGATGGTGCTAGATTTCCGGAAGCACAGAGTGGAACCTGCCCCACTGTATATCAAGGGGAGCTGTGTGGAAAGGGTTTCCTCTTTTAAATTCTTGGGAGTGCTCCAGTGGTGGGTTGCTAATCCCGTTCCAACCGGTTTGATTGGAACGGGGCCGGCGGCATCCTCGTGCACGCGCGCAGTTCACCCATGCGTCTTAGCGCCTGCACGATGCTCCAGCTGCTCGCGGAGACTCGCGCAGGCGCTGTATGTGCCATCCAGCTGCTCGTGGAGAATCGCGCAGGCGCTGTATGTACCATGCGCCTGCGTGGAAGTGCAGAAGCCTTCAAAGACCGGTAAGGAGCACGGGCGGGCGGGTGGGCCCTTCGCCGTTCCCGGAAGTTACTTACTTCCGGGTTCGCTGACCAACCGGTTCGCGGGGACCGCCACAAACTGGTTGAAACCCACCCATGGAGTGCTCAGTAGTCAAGTTCTCACCTGGAAAAACAACACATGTCTGGTGATTGGAAAGGCCCAACAGAGACTTCATTTCCTTAGAGTCCTGCGAAAAAATCAGGTGGAACAACGGCTGATGACCTCTTTCTATCGGTCCACCATATAAAGTGTCCTCACATATTGTATTACAGTATGGTATGCTGGTTTAACAGGAAGGAAGGCACTACAGAGAATGATCAATTCGGCACAAGAAACCTTTGGTTGCCTTCTGACACCACTGGATGACATCACCGGATTTCGCTGCTTTAGCAGAGTAAGGAAGATACTCAGAGATGATTCACATCCTGGTCAGTGTCTTTGCACTTCTATCATCAGGCAGAAGACATCAAAGTATAGCCAGCCGAACAAACAGGTTTAAAGATAGTTTCTATCCTTGGGCTGTGAGATTTTTAAATACACCCACAATCACTCCACGCACACGCTAGTTTTTTTTCTTTTTCTTTCTTTTTTTGTTTCTGTTGTAATTTTGCACCAGTGAGGTTAAAACCAATTTCGTTGTATTTAAGTACAATGACAATAAAGATTATACTTATACTTCCCTCAGCCCCCAACAGCCCTCTGCAGGCTTCAGCAGGGCTGGGGCAAGACAAAAATGGGGGCATTTTTGCCTGGCCCCAGCCCTGCTGAAGCCTGCAAAGTGCTGCTAGGGGCAGACGGAAGGCAAAAACTTTTTTTCTTACTTACCTCTTCGAAATCTTGGTGCGTCTTATACACCAGTGCGTCTTATAGTCTGAAAAATACAACTTGTAAATATGTGAGAATTAGACAGCCTTCTTAATTACACTTATTCAAAGGCAAATTCTTGAATTCAGTTGGATCTATTCTTGAATAGAATGTCCTGGGATATGTTTTTATTATAATGTACTACTTAGTAAGCATGGATAACATTTGACTATGGGGTTATAAGCTATAATTAGTGCTTAGTTCAGTTAAGTTCAAGTGTCTTTTCCTTCCAGAAGGCTAATAATTCTAAGTTTCTAATATGTCCATCTCTCTACCATTCTTTCACATTTTTCATAATTTACATCAATACAGATATACGTATATATAGCTATTCCAAGTATCTGTTTATCATCCCTGCTTATTTTTTTCTTCCATCATTCTTTCTTGCAATATCTTTTGTCAAAATATGATTTCATATTTTGTATTTAGTCTGATTTTTTTTTGAGGTTTCTCTCCTCTTGTGCCTTTTTATGACTTGGTGATCTTGATCTTTTATGATTCCAAAGCAGGGATGTGCAGTCAGGGGAGGCAGAGCCTCACCACTGTCATCATGAAAAGAAAAAAAAATGTAAAAGGAAAAAGGCAAGAGCTGAAGTCAGGCTGAGCTAGTTGCTGCCAGAGTCACCATGGATGACTCTGCTTAGTGCTTAACTGTTTAAAAAAGCCTCTAAAAAAGTGCCCTCTACAAGAGGCGGCAGGAGAACGACGTGCCTCATAGCAGTTAGCAACAGCAGTTCAACTTATATACCGTTTCATAGGGCTTTCAGCCCTCTCTAAGCGGTTTACAGAGTCAGCATATTGCCCCCACAATCTGGGTCCTCATTTTACCCACCTCGGAAGGATGGAAGGCTGAGTCAACCCTGAGCCGGTGAGATTTGAACCGCCGAGCTGCAGCTTAGCAGTCAGCTGAAGTGGCTGCAATACTGCACTCTAACCACTGCGCCACCTCGGCTCATCTAGTCTGCTGTTTTATGATCACTCGAGCAGAGTTAAGCAAGGGTTAAAAGCCTAAAAATTCCTGACGTAGATGAGGCACGTCTTTCTCTTACCTCCTCCTGTACAGGGTGCTTTTTTAGAGGCTTTTTTAAACAGTTAAGCAGAGTCATCCATGGTGACTCTGGCAGCAACTAGCCCAGGCTAATCTGAGCTCTCGCCTTTTTCCTTTAACATTTTCTTTTCTTTTCATGATGGCAGGCAAGAGCAGAGTTGAAATCCTCTGTGAAACAGCTGGAAAAGGTACATGTGTGGG
Source organism: Thamnophis elegans (assembly GCF_009769535.1). Taxonomy (NCBI): domain Eukaryota; kingdom Metazoa; phylum Chordata; class Lepidosauria; order Squamata; family Natricidae; genus Thamnophis; species Thamnophis elegans. The sequence goes on from NC_045549.1 coordinate 58,470,382, forward strand.
TCGGAGGGAGGGGGAGGAATTCAAACTTCATCCTCCTGGTGCAACTTTGTGTGTGTGTCTGTGTGTGTGTGTGTTTGAGAGGGGGGAGGGTGCATATTGAGATAGTTCTTTAGTTTATGCACTATGTAACACTCTAATACTATGCCTTTGGGTCTTCTGAAATTTTAATTATCCAATCATAAGCAAAAACAATGTTTTTAGTACAATGAATTTCCACTTCTACTTACACCTGCCAGCCAAAATGCTGCTAGTGGCATTGCTACATGGGCTGAAGAGGAAAACCTAAATTTTCTGAATCCTGGTGCAACTTTGTGTGTGTGTGTGTGTGTGTGTGTGTTTGAGAGAGGGGGGAGGGAGGGAGAGAGGGGGGAGGGAGGGGAAGGGAGAAGAAAAAGAAAGAAGGAAACTTATTTAGCAAATAAGTTTAGAAAAACAAATGCTGTCGCTTTAAATCGGAACTGAGCATGCCTGGCTGTGGAATTCTGGGAGTTGAAGTCCACAAGTCTAAAAAAAATGCTGCCTCACCAGCCATAAACCTCACCGCACATCACTGCTGGCATGCATGACAGAAACTCAAAGACCAGGTGGCCAGTACGCATTCCTTTTTTTATGTGCATTTTTCCTTCTGGTGTATAATTATGAAGTTTATTTTTAAAAGTTGAAAAAGTTTAAAATGTATTCAGATAGTAATTGTCAAAATGCAATTAGGAACTTTTTTATTATGATATATAAAAAGGAATCAATAGGAGTCAATAGGAATAAATATGAGCTATGTCTAAAATCCATGTTGGTCTCCTCTCTACATTTATGCTTCGCTTTACTTTTTCCTTCTCCTTATGTTGTCCTTTTCCACAAGTTAAGGAAAGAAAGGTGTTTTCCCCTCACTGATCTTTTTTTTCCTTTACTTTCCTAACAATAATAAGGATACACTAGTTTAAAATGCTCTTTGGAGTTAATGGATAACAGCAATATGCAAAGTGGACACTGCATGATCACTAAATCTTGCCTAAGGATTTTGCACCATCTGGCCAGGTCTGCAATTAAATTTTTGTTCAGCATGAAAAATGAGGAAGATCCTTCAGTTTATCTGAGAGCAAAAAAAAATTGCATGCTGGTTTCTGTGCAGTCTCAAAAATTACAATCTGTTTTATCTGATTATGTGATACAGTTTGTAATTTCTCTTTCCAGCAATGCCTTTGGGCCAGGTTTCACACAATTCTAAGCAGGTCGAGGCCTTTATGTAACAACAGCATTTAATTATTTTTTGCAGGCATGCTTCTATGAAAATAATGCCCAGTAATTTAAATGCAAGCACATCTGTACCTAATCTGAATTAATAAAATATGGGACAGAAGTGGTTAGATTAGGCTGACATCATAAATCATTGATTGTAGAAATAAAGATTGGGAAAGAGCAGGTGAAATGCAGATTCTTTTAGCACTATCTCCTCCCTACTTTACATTCCCAATCCGTTACCTAATTGTTCAGAAAATATTTTCCTGATTTAAACTTTGGAGGTGTGGGAAATACACTAAGGGGACTAAGTAGTGACACACAGCTTTAATTTGCCTTTGGTAATGAATAGTACTGTTCTACCCAAGTCTGTTTTGTGAACTCTATTTTATGCTCTTGATATTTACTTTCTTGCTGTGCAATTTAGCAATCACGTTTTTCTCTGCCCATTTTGCTTTGTATGCATACTATGTTCCTTGGTGAAAGTAACTATTGAAATATTCTAATTTAAATGGAAGAGTTTAATATGCTAGTTACAAATATTTCAAACAACATAGCTATTTTCTTGTGTAGGAAGTTATCACCCAGACCTCTCCCCGAAAAATAAAATATCCTAGAAAATATTGAAAAGGCAGAATATTTCTCTGGATGTGAAAAGAAAGAAACATGTTTAAAAGAGAATAGCTGCCTGTAGCTTCCTGCCCACCCCCACTTTGTCAATGGGTCATGAAGAAGATCACGCTAGTCCCTTTACATAATAAAGACTTCTCCACTTCAGCTCCAGGGGGGATGGGAGTAAAGGCATGATAATATTGGCACTTTACCCAACTCACCACATGGCATCTGAGAACTCAACCAAACCTGGATTCAAAACACAGCCTAGAGAGTTGCCCCTGTAAGGCCCCATGGGAGTCTGACAACCCATCAGAATACAAGATCAAGATCAAAGGCCAGAGAGATTATAAAACCAGGGACTCAGCATCTCAGTCCTCCCTTCTCTTTTTCTCCACCAACATTAAAGCATGTGATCACCTTTTCTGTTCAGGACTCAAGCCATGTGGTCCTGTCCACCATTAAAACCATCTTTCCAAGCAGCCTCCATGTCTCCAATGTCTTTTTCCCCACTTGGAGCCGAACCCAGAAGGATATTTCTTTCATCACTTGACAATAAGATTTTTGTCCAGCAAGGCTAATTACCTTCTTGCCAGTAAAGATGGAATATACTGTAGCAATACTGCTTTCCATTATGAACTTTCAGGAATACTGTACTACCCAAAGAGAACGAAGTACATATCCTTGAATTATGCCAAAAAGCCTAAAACAGTTCATGGGAGGATATGCAAATTCCCACAGATGTAGTGATAGCAGCTGTGAAGCCACAAATTATCCTCTAGATAAATTTAGAATCGTTAATATCTTTCTCAGCCAGTTCCCACTATAGCAGAATCCTTCTTAAAAATCAGAGCCAAGTTTTTGTGCAATCATTTTCATGGCAATTGGAAAGCAAAATACTCTTTTGCTGTTTAACATGTTCTCTGTTAGTCAGCATTGCCATTCTGTGGAAATTTGTTTCAGTATGAACTTTTCAAGAGTAACACATGCTTTTCCCACCTTTAAATCAAAAACATTAGTAAGATTAAAAGTTGTATAGTAAAAGATTCTTGCCCTTTCCCACTGGAAGAATATTTATATAAATTCAGAAGTTTTCCTCCCTTACTGGAGTTCAGACATTGCTTCATCTTGCCATTTAATCATTTTTATGTCCATCCCTCAGCTTTAGAGAGGAGGCAAGTAGTGAAGTTTATGTTCGCTAAAAATAAACTTGTCAACTGGCTGGATTCTTCCATATGAAAATGTAAACAACTGTCAACTCTTTGGGAAAAGGCATTTTACTCTGTTTGCAACTTGCTCTGGAGAACTAGATGTGGCTCTCCCCCCACACATATTTTTTTCATAATTGGGACAGATCCCTCACACTTCTGGGAAATGAGATTTCTGTTTATTTTAGTATTAAAAGGTTCTGATTAGCATTGCAGTGAAAATTTTAAGCCAGCGGGTATTCACTGGACTCAGGGTTAAAGCTTGAATGCCTGAAGGTAACATTCACAATAAATACAAAAATGAAATGACTTGGCGTAAACCTTTGCATTCACATATGGGGAATTCTTTTAGGTTATAGCAATCATAATACAACATCAACTTGTTTATATATTTGTATGTGTAAATCAAATATATGCACTTTCTGAACTTCAGCAACAATATGTTCAGCAAGGTGAAAGCTAATAGTGAATATTAACACCACAGTGGGGGGACTGATTAAATTGTAATGGTTGTTGTTATTTCTCTTTCATTAAAAATTTGGGAAAGATGGCAATAGTACTTAGATTTATATACCGCTTTACAGTGCTTTACAGCCCTCTCTAAGCAGTTTGCAGAGTCAGCGTATTGCCCCCAACAATTTGGGTCCTCATTTTACCCACCTCAGAAGGAAGTCTGAGTCAACCTTGAGCCTGGTGAGATTTGAACTGCCAAATTGCAAGCAGCTGGCAGTCAGCAGAAGCAGCCTGCAGTACTGCCCTCTAACCACTGCGCCACTGTGGCTCATGACATATATAATAATCAACTGGCTTCAATATCAAATACATCTGGGGAAGTATTTGTTGCTGCCAGAGCTTTCTGAGAGTGTACAGTAGCAATCAACAGTAATATGCAGCTCGGTTTTGGTTTTGACATGTGAACCTATAAAATACATGTATCTTCAGGTTTAATAGTCCCCACCCCACCCACCCCAAAAATCAAATCAATTGTTTTATAGAATTCTTTATTGGCCAAGTGTGATTGGACACACAAGGACACTCTCAGTGTACATAAAAAGACAAGATACATTCATCAAGAATCTTAAGGTACAACACTTAATGATAGTCATAGGGTAAAAATAAGCAATCAGGAAACAATCAATTTCAATATAAATCGTAAGGATGCAAGCAACAAAGTTGCAGTCGTGCAGTCGTAAGTGGGAGGAGATGGGTGATAGGAACGATGAGAAGACTAATAGTAATAGTAATGCAGCCTTAGTGAATAGTTTGACAGTGTTGAGAGAATTATTTGTTTAGCAGAGTGATGGCGTTCGGGGGAAAATGTTCTTGTGTCTAGTTGTCTTGGTGTGCAGTGCTCTAAGGTGTTGCTTTGAGGGTAGAAGTTGAAACAATTTATGTCCAGGATGCAAGGCGTGTGTAAATATTTTCACGCCCCTCTTTTTGACTCGTGCAGTATACAGGTCCGCAATGGAAGGCAAGTTGGTAGTAATTGTTTTTTCTACAGTTCTAATTATCCTCTGAAGTCTGTGTCTGTCTTGTTGGGTTGCAGAACCAAATCAGACAGTTATAGAGGTGCAGATGACAGACTCAATAATTCCTCTGTGGAACTGTAACAGCAGCTCCTTGGGCAGTTTGAGGTTCCTGAATTGGCACAGAAAAAAACATTCTTTGTTGTGCTTTTTGGATATTAGGTGTCCATTTTAGGTCTTGAGATATGATAGAACCTATAAATTTGAAGGTCTCTACTGTTGATACTGTATTGTCTAATATTGTAAGAGGTGGTAGTATAAAAAGTTTTCTCCTAAAACCTACCACTATTTCAATGGTTTTGAGTGTGTTCAGTTCCAGATTGTTTCAGTCGCACCACGAGGCTAGTTGTTCAACCTCCCATCTGTATGTGGATTCGTCGTTGTCTCGAATGAGACCTCACTGTTGTATCATCTGCAAACTTCAGTAGTTTAACAGATGGATCAATTGAGATGCAGTCATTGGTATATATAGAGAAGAGGAGAGACCACACAGCCCAGGAGGAGGGGGGGGGGCTCCTGTGCTAACTGTACAGGTATCTGATATGATTTTGCCTAGCTTCACCTGCTGCTTCCTGTATGTTAGGAAGCTTGGGATCCACTTGCAAGTGTGATCAGGTACCACTAGCTGATTTAGTTGAGTTAGAAGAATGTCCAGTATGATGATATTGAATGCTGAACTAAAGTCTACAAAGAGGACCCTTGCGTAGGTCTTTGGAGATTCAAGATGTTGTAGGATGTAGTGCAGAGCCATATTAACAGTATCATCTGTCGATCTCTTTGCTCGGTATGCAAATTGCAGGGAGTCTAACAGCGGATCCATGATGGTTTTCAAGTGGGACATCACTAGCCTTTCAAAGGTTTTCATAACTACAGATGTTAGAGCAACTGGTCTGTAGTCATTCAGTTCCTTGATGGAGGGCTTCTTTGGCACTGGGATGATAGTGGAGTGTTTGAAGCAAGAAGGAACATAGCACATCTCTAGTGATTTATTGAAGATGGGGGCCAATTGTTTTGTTCATTTCTATAATGTCAATGTAACATGCTATTGCCCTAGGACACCAATCTTTTTTTAATTATAAAGGAAAATGGTATGGAAAAACATTGGTCACACATCTATTAGAAGTGATGAATGAAAGCTTAAAGATCAACTACTTGGCTCATGCATGCATATATTTTCTCAACTGATAACTAGAAAAATAATCAATTATTTATCCAGAAAATTTTCTTGTGTATGGTTCAAAATATGGAAGAATATGTTAGCTTTATTATTAATACTTTTTATCTGACTAATTTATGTTACAAAAGATAATGCCAGCATCCATGAGCTCTTTTAAATTTGTGTAGCAAAAAAATAAGTAAGACATGTGTTGAACGTGCTCACTAGTGAAAATATGTGCTTGATAAAATAATTGTTTAAAAAACATTGTCTTTCTAGGCCCTAAATTACAGTATATCTGTTTGGCACTTGAAATACTGATGTACGTATTGAATATATGAAGCAGCTCATCTAACTTTGTTTAGCTTACTCTGCCATCTGTTATGTGATGACTTCTTACATTCTTATCTATCTTGCTAGCAGGAGGATAAAAAGAAAAAGATAAAGAAATCTCCAGGATACAAGATATAGTACTGAAATTCTGTCAGTGGGCAATTTCCAAAAGTCAAAGCCTTATAAGCAATTACAAAAAAAGTTAAAAATCCCAAAGGTGAATCTTGACTATTTTTATTCCAACTAATTAGAAGGAAGCTGAAGGCAAGACTAAAAATCAGTATGAAGCAGCTGAGCACATATTTTTGATTAAAATAAATATAAGATGAGTGTGTTGCATACTCAGTTATACATGTGAAAAAAGCCAAATAGAATTTTAGAAGACTAGCAATTTATTCAAGACGATGAATTATTTGTACATCTTTAGTTAGTTGGAATACTTAAAACTTTTCATACTTGTCTCCAGTCCATGTTTTCTGGCTCAATTTGTATTCTAAACTGAAAAATATGTCTCTCAGAATCCTGTTGATCTTCAGTATTCCAACTTAGATGGTTTGCAATAGAAGCAGCACTGATAGTGTAGGGAAGTCTCAGTAGAAGTCCTGCTACCAATAGGACCTTACACATCAGGGAATGTAAGGGTCTGCCTCTCCCTTAAAGAAAGTAAAACTCTTCAAACAATTAACATTTCAAAAGGAACCTTTTATTGAAGGAAAGTGATTGCAGGAGAAAAGAATCAGGATCTAAAACTTGCCACACAATTCACTTAGGATAAAGCAGTTAGAAAACCCTCCCCTCAGTCCGATGGTGAATAAGCCAATCCACAGGTGGGAAGTTGTTTTGAGAATAGCAGGTAGAGAAGGTGATAAGAAGTTGTTCCCAGGAGTCTCTTGCTGGAGGCTTCAGAACTGAGAAAAAAAACAGATGGCCCTTACATTCCCAAGAAGGTAAATCAAAGTACAGGATACATAGGCATCAGAAAAAAGGCTATAAAAACGAATGCATCCAGGCTTCCTCCCCACCAGAATGGCAGCCTCCCGATAGAGATCTATGGGACCTGACAGGGAGACTGTTGCAATTCTTTCATTGAACTACATGTCTTTCTATACTCAATTTACAGCAGTTCATTTAATGACCGTTTACAGTTACAACAGCACTAAAAATGTGACTTATGACCATTTTCCCACAGTTACAACTTTTGCAGCATCCCCATGATCATGTGATCAAAATTCAGGTGCTTGGCAACTAGTTCATATTTATGACCGTTGCTGTGCCCCAAGGTCATGTGATCACCTTTTGACAAGGAAAGTCAATGGGGAAGCCACATTCACTTAACATCCATACTACTAACTTATCAACTGCAGTGATTCACTTAACAACTGTGGCAAGAAATGTAGTAAAATGGGACAAAACTCATTTAACAAATGTCTCATTTAACAACAGAAATTTTGGGCTCAATTGTGGTCATAAGTGAAGGACTACCTGTATATGAAAAAGCATTATCTATTGTAATCCTTTTGATAGATGTCCAAAATCACAGTATCTAAGTACTCCAATAGCAGCAATAGCAGTGGACTTATATACCGCTTCATAGGCCTTTCAGGCCTCTCTAAGCGGTTTACAGAGAGTCAGCATATTGCCCCCAACAATCTGGGTCCTCATTTTACCCACCTCGGAAGGATGGAAGGCTGAGTCAACCCTGAGCCGGTGAGATTTGAACCGCTGACCTGCTGATCTAGCAGTAGCCTGCAGTGCTGCATTTAACCACTGCGCCACCTTGGCTATAAGAGTCAAAAATCCAAGGATGTGCATTTAAAATTTTCAGAATGCTAATTTAGCCTGGCCTGTTAGATGGTATTTAACTTCTCGTTTTTAAATTTTTTGAATGATTTGGGTGAAGAGGGGAGCGCATTCCATGTATACTGTCAGCTAAAGTCGGCTCTCAGATTACTGCAGCAGGCTTGGGAGGGATACACCACTTTGGGGAATGTGATTTATGACACAGACTGAGGGGAGGGGAGGAACAGGGGTAAAGTTCAACTATAACTCAAACAAAGCTTAGATCTGACTGTGAAAAGATCTTGCAAAAAATAAATGCTCCTAATAAATGACTAATTTTTTTTTGAAGTTTGGTCCAAGACTCATTAATCAATTAGGGCATTTTTTGGAAACCTGACAGCAAGCTGTTCCATAGATTAATTGTTTTCACTGTCAGAAAATTTATCCTTATTTATAGGTTGAATCTCTCCTTGATCACTTTCCATCCATTATTGTCTGGCTTTTTGGTGCTTTGGAAAATGGCTTGACCCCCTCCTCTCTGTAGCAGCCCCTCAAATTGGAACATTGCTATCATGTCTCTCGACTCCTTCTCTTCACTAGACTAGTCATGCCCAGTTCCTGCAACTGTTCATTGTATGTTTTAGCCTCCAGTCACCTAATCATCTTGGCTGCTCTTTGCACTTTTTCTAGAGTCTCAACATCTTGTTTATAGTATGGTAACTAAACCTGGATGCAGTATTCTAGGTGTGGTCTTACTAAGGCTTTATAGAGTGGTATTAGTACACCACCTGATCTTGATTGAATCCCTCTGTTAATGCAACTTAGGATCACATTGGCTTTTTCCGCTGTCACCGCACACTGTTGTCTCATATTTAATTGGTTGTCTACTAAGACTCCAAGATCCCTCTCACAGTTACTGCTATTAAGCCTGGTTTCAGCCAGTCTATATGTGCACTTCTGGTTGTTCTTGCCTAAGTGTAAGACTTTACGTTTCTCTACATTGAATTTCATTTTGTTAGCTAGGATCCAGTGTTCAAGTCTGTCAAGATCCATCTGGACTTTGAGGTTATCATCGAGGGTTTTGGGAATTCCTGCCAGCTTAGTATTATCCGCAAATTTGGTAAGTTCCCCTTGTATTCACTCATCTAAGTCATTTATGAAGATATCGAAGAGTACTGAGCCTAAGACAGAACCATGTGGTACCCCACTACTTACTTCCATCCATGTAGACTTAAAACCATTAAGGACTACTTGTTGAATATGGTTTGTGAGCCAGCTACAAATCTATTTGATGGTGATGCTATCTATCTCCCTTTTTTCTAGCTTACCAAAAAGTAACTTGTGGTCTACTTTGTAAAATGCCTTGCTGAAGTCTAAGTATATTGTGTCCACAGTATTTTGCAGGTCTACTAATTTACTCACTCTGTTGAACAATGAAATAAGATTAGTTTGGCACGATCTATTTTGGTTTTTTGTTATCTTTTCCAGTATCTTCATGGGTATTGATGTTAGGCTGATTGGTCTGTAGTTTCCTAAGTCTGGTTTTGTTTCCTTTTTTGAAGATGGGAACCACATCAGCTCTTTTCCAGTTCTCTGGCAGTTCCCCAGTGCTCCAGGATTTTTGAAAGATATGGTACAGTCAGTGGTTCTGAGATAACATCTGCCAGCTCCTTTATAACTCAATTTAATCTGTCAGGTGTAGGTGTTGTGTATCCATCAAGATCAGACAGGTATTCTCTTACCATGTTTTTGCTTATTTTAACTTTTATTTCTAGTCTGTCTCGAACATTTCTAAAACATACAATTTACTATGCTTAATTTTGGTTTCATAATTACATTTTTTGTATTCTTCTTTCAATACTGGCTCAAAGCTTTATTGCAGGTTTGTTTTGATATATTCTCATTTCTAGATCAATATATAACAGTTAGTGTTCTTCCCTATTTAGACTATCTTTTGACCTATAGAACTCATAAGTTGGCACTCAGGTATCTAAATATTTTATGGTTTTTTTTAAAAAAAACAATAAAGCAGAACTGATTTTCTGTTGCTTTTTCTCAGGGTTGAAAAGTTTCCTAGGCGTTTCCCCATTATCAATAATTCTATTTGTTTAATCATATTTATTCAGCCATCAGTCTTACAAAATGTGACTTTGGGTTGCATACAATAAAAAATAGACCATAAAATAAATAACACTTAAAGCACTGCACAGTTTAAAAAAACATTCTTAAAATAATAATGTTATAGGCCATTTAGCCATCTGTCAAACCTGAGAACCCTCTGGTTCCTGCTTTAACAGTTTAATCTTTATCTTGATGTATTCATATCTATTCCCAATTTTCTTTCTTTTTAAAATACTTTGTGTTGGTTTATTCTTAATGCATCAACCATAGAATTGCTATCAAAATACAATCTCTATACAAAAGCCTCAAATCTAGCCTTAAATTTGGAGAGTTTTCTATATTTTCTATAGTACTATATTTATAATATAGTATAGTATTTCTATACTATATATTTATAGTATATATAAATATGGGAACGAGATAACAGTCTTTTATATACCCAGATTCTAACATGTTTTTATCCCTGCCAAGAAACCTCCCTCCCAACTACGTTGCCAAATTTATGTACTACAGCTGCCAAAATTAATTGTGTGGTTTCCAACTATGTAACATTACTAGAATCACTGTGGCTATCACTGAATCAAAAAAATATAACATGTGGTACATGACATTAACAGATTGTCCATCTACATCAGAGGTGGGTTCCTACCGGTTCGCACCGGTTCAGTAGAACCGGTTCATCAAATCTACTGAACCGGTTAGAAGAGGTTCCACCAGTGCACCCGGAAAGCAGGCCACACCTACAGAAGAGGTTCCAAAAATTTTTGAAACCCACCACTGATCTACATATATCTAAAACAGCCCACACTTCCATTTTTTAAGAAATTACAGTAAATAATTTAAGAAAACTGGTGAGGTGGCTAGGTGGAAGCATTCCAGAATGGATGAAGGAAGAAAAATGAACATGGGAAAAAAGGCTTTTCCCACTTTTATTATACTTCTTAAATTCCAGGAAAGTAAGTCTCTGAATATTAGTTTCTTCCATTCTGCTGGTGGGTTTTGCTTCACCATTGTGGGAAACAGCATACCGTATTAAAAGAGCTTTGAATCTTATTAAGAACTGCACAAGAATGAACATATGTTCCAACAGACCCAGTCAGTACAGTCAAATGTAAGAGATGCTGGAAGATAATAGTTTAGCAATACTTGGTTGGCTATGCATTGTGTATCCAGGCCCTAGACTTAAAGAATCCTGTGAATCTTTAAAGGTCTCCTCTGCATTATGGTATAGGTTCATGTGAGAAGACTTTTATGCCTTGGGGCAACTCAGCTCTTTTGCTCTTATGAGGCACGTTTATCTGGATATATTTTAATAATTTAATTTTAATGAAAACTTTCATAAATGCCGTCTTGGCATTAGCAGTCCTCATGGATACCCCTCTTTTCCCTTACAGTTGTCAAGATAATTAACTGAAGGCAGAGAGCAGATACAGTAAAATGCCATCTGTGCTGCTAAATGAGGTTGGCTGATTTGGATAGGAATAAATATGATTTTCCAAATATTTTATTAAGCATCCACATTTTGAAATACATAAATTAATGTTAAGCATTGAAAAGTGCTGGGAAACCTGGGAGAAGGTGGTGAATGGGCACAAGAATCTGCTGCACTGTTTGATAGAAGCTAAACCTGACTCTTTGCAAGAATCTCACCTGCCCTGTAAAACAAAGAAACATAAAATATGGAAGAAAAAACTTGCTGCATTGAAAAATTCTCTCTCCTTCCCTCCCCCCACCCCATGTGTGTGCAATAAATGAAGAATAGAAACAAGAGAGAAATGCATTCAGAACAGTGGTGGGTTTCAAAAATTGTTCAAACCTACTCTGTGGGTGTGGACGCCTTTGTGGGAGTGGCTTGCTGCCCATGTGACCGGATGGGAGTGGCTTGCTGCCCATGTGACCGGATATGAAGATGCTGACGACACTTGCCAGAACCACCTTAAATTACCTCACACACAGCACTGGCATGCATAAGAATATGATGTAAACCTGTTTTTTAAAAGGCATCTTTGGTTTGCGTTAAAACAACTTCAACACACGCAATGTTCTGATTGCACCACAAACGCAGTAGTCATCCTTACCTTTCACAGGCACTGAGTTTTATAAATATGAGCATGATGGGGTAGAATAATCATATCCAAGGACCAGTGGTGGGTTTCAAAAAAATTTGGAACCTTTTCTGTAGGTGTGGCCTGTTTTCCGGGTCCACTGGTGGAACCTCTTCTAACCGGTTCGGTAGATTTGATGAACCAGTTCTACCGAATAGGTGCGAACTGGTAGGAACCTACCTCTGATTCAGAAGTATCATATTTTCCCAACAACATATCAACAATAACTCATGTTATTAAAATTCATGTTTCTTCTGTATAGATCTCAATGCTAAAATGGAATATATTAATGAAAACAATATACAAAAATACCATCTACAGTGAAAAAAATGTGTGTTTCTTTCTTTCTTTATTCAATTTATTTATTTGTTTGTTTATTTATTTATTTATTCAAGAGTCATCTCACATTCATGACTCTGGATTACTTACAATTAAAACATAAATATTACCAAATAAGCAAAAAATAAATCAACTATAAAAACAATACAAAATGTTTAAACAATTGAAGCCATACAGTACAGTCACCAGGAGAGCACAGTTATTCAAAAACAGAACAGCTAGAAAGGGCCATACTCCTTATCCGACAGCATCTCTACTGGATGGAACCTCTAACAAGTCTCTTCTGCTGGATATGATTGGATGGTTAGATATCACTGTATGACGGGAATAAGTGGATATATCCATTTGCTTATGAGTCTGCGTGTATGTACAGGTTTGCAGCTTGTTGAGATGCCCTTTCACTTTGATGAAGCTTCAGATAGAGCAACTAAAAAAAAAAGGCCCACTTCATTTCTATTGCTTCACCCAGGCAAGGCTGGATGGGAAATGGACGTAAGTGCTTTGATGTAAATTAGTTTTTGTCTTCCTCTTCCCCACTCCTAAACTGATGGAGAAATGGAATGAATCAAACTAAACATACAAAGACACTATCAACAACTTTCTTTGTTGTTAAACATGCCACTCTCAAAATTGTCACTGATTTCTTTTTAAAAAACTGTGTTGGGTGTCTGCTGCCAAAATCTTTCTGACAAGCCAAAATCCATCACAAAAACTTTGATTAGCCAAATACACCAGAAAAAAAAATAGAGTGAATGATTCCATTATTCCTGGATACTTTTCTTACATTTGGATTAAGCTTTCTCTCAGTATTATCATTCACGTCATTTCTGAATTATAATAATAATTGAGAACGGAATAAATGGTTTCCTGAAATTATCAATACTACATAATATTTTGCATTTGCCATTAGGAGACAATAACATTAGCCAAGAAAAAACATATTTTCATTAGCCAACATCACTGATATTATTATGATGCAAAATTCTAAGAATAATACATATATAACGATTTGGGGAAATGAATATAACAGCCAGAAGAGCAGAATAGCTCTTCTTTTGCATTTTTGGAAGCTGAATGGACACATATTTTATACAGCAAGTGGCAAAAAAAAATGCTCCAGGAAGTCATTGGCTGTGTTGCTTTCTAAAGAATGTAAAAATCCATTACAGGGTTAGCTATTGTATCAAGTAATAACTTTACAATATACTGAATTTTGTGTAGCACATTGAAATACTTGGGGGGGGGACTAAAATCAAAGGCAAACTATTTTTTGATTCTTGGTTTAAAAAATAGTCATATCTCTTTTCTGAAAGTGGGAACTCAAAGAGTATCCAGAAAGATTGAGCTTTGCAGAACATTTTTCTTTTATAGACAATATTCAACTACCAAAAAGCATAACTACCATATTTTTCAGAGTATAAGACGCACCTTTTTCCCTCAAAAAAAGAGGCTGAAAATCTGGGTGCATCTTATACACTGAATCCAGCATTTTTTTGCCTCCTGAAACCCCGCCTCCTTCACCAAAATGGCCATGCATAGCTTTTAGGAGGCTTTCAGAGTGCTCCTGAGGGCTGGGGAGGGCAAAAATGAGTGAAAAACAGGCCGTTCCCCCCACATACACACACACATACACTCATGAGCCTCCTAAAGGCTATGCATGCCTTTTTTGATGAAAAACAGGCCTGTTTTTGCAAAAAATGGGCCATTTTTGGGAGGTCTGCAGATTCCAAACCTTTTTTTTAATTTGCTTCTTCAAAATCTTGTACACCAAGTACTCTTATACTCCAGTGCGTCTTATACTCCAAAAAATACGCTACACTTATTGATCTGAGTATATCTCAGGCAGCTAAAACTCTCAGCCTCATTACAATTTAATACCTGCAGAACTACTACAACTTATAGCCAACTGATTTGAAATATAATTTTGAGAAGCAGCTAGAGATCTGAAACTAACAATTACATTCTTGCCATTTTCTTGAAAGTTCTTTGCATTGAGAAACGGCAAACAAATATTTAAAATACCATGACTAAAGCATTTTATTTTTAGTAGTGCCACAGTCTTAGTAATTCCAAGCATTTAGATATCTACTCCACAGGTTATGGGTGATACTAGGGAAATCCTGATGAAAAAATGCAATTAGATAATTATAAAAGAAAAGGATCATAAGAAAAGGATCTGGGGATTGCATGTTGACTGAAAACTGTAGACTGCATGTGCCATATCCAAATAGCTATCTGACCTAGATGGTGATGGTCTGTATGGCTATTTGTTTATGTTTTATTGGCACCTTAAATATCTTCCTCCTTCCTTTATTCTAAAAAACTTTCCTGTGAAAGCAGTCTCTGTTAAATCAGCCTTTGTTCCTTCTTAGCACATTATTTCAATGAGATAAGTGCTAAGTAACCAGTTGAGAAAGATTGATAAAGAATGGCTGCTGGAATCCACTACCTCCTCTTGTTTCTAATTATGCAGCATCCCAGCATATATATTTTTTTTATTAAAAATATGACCTATATTACTAATTTGCTCTGCCTTGGAAAACAATCTTTATGGATATTTATAAAATAGACCATTAAAGCTTTCACAGTCTTCCTTTTTAAGTTATTTCATGAGAAGACATAAGATAGACTTTGTTCTTCTTAACTTTAAAAGAGACCTGTGATACAGATGATGACTTGGTTATCATCCAAATATCAATTAATAAATAATTAATACGGTATGAAGCATTTGAACTCTGGGAGAGACACTGATGGCATCAAAGGCTACTGAGATATCAGTTACTGCCAAGAGGTTTCGTACTTCCCTATCTGTCTTATCAGATGGCATCTAACCATGCAACCACAGTGCCACGTCAAGGCCTGAATTCAATTTAAAAGGTTCAATAATCTAAGATGACAAAGGTTGATAACAATTTTTTCCAAGACATTATATTACAGGTAGTCTTTGAATTATGACCTATTTTACAACCTTTCTTGCCACCATTGTTAAGTGAAACACTGCAGTTGTTAAGTTAGTAAAATGGTTGTTAAGTGAATCTGGCTTCCCCATTGACTTTGGTTGTCAGACAGTCACAAAAGGTGATCACATGACCACAGGACATTGTAAGCATCATAAATATGAGTCTGAATTTTGATCACATGACCAGGGGAATGCTGCAATGGTTTTAAGCGTGAAAAACAGTCATAAGTCACTTTATTCAGTGCCATTGTAACATTGAATGGCCACTAAATGAAGTGTATTAAGTCAAGGACTACCTGTATTGCAACCTTCTTAATAACCAAGAAAAGAAAAATTGTAGACTGGTTAATCTTTGTCCAGAATTCTTGGATTGAGTGATAGCTTCTTGAGAAGAGTGAATGCATATATTGAAAATGCATTTTCCACTGCTCCAACCCAGCCTCTAGTCACCTACCTTGAGATTTTCATCAACTAATGAGAGCAAGATCTAGACCAGGGGTATCAAACTCAAGGCCTGGAGGCTGGTACTTAAATCTGGCCTATGAGGCTGCCCTGGAAACAGCGAAGGACTAGTCCTGCAGTGCCTCTGCCAGTGAACACAGAACTTGGGAAGGCTGCGAGCAGCCCTCTGGAGCTCCGTTTTCATTGGCAGAGGGTTGCAGGAGGCCGTGGCAACCGAAAACGGAGCTCAGGAGCTCGCTGACAGAATGCTCAGGCCACCGTGACATGAGTGACATCGAGCTACCCACACCCACTCTTCCTCCCCCCAAGGTAGAACACAACCATGATATAGCCCTCAATGAAATTGAGTTTGACACCCCTGGTCTAGACTGTCAATATCAGTGCCAATCCCATCCAATTCCTAACTTGAGAAAGTAAAGACTCTTGAAACAGATTATTTCAAAAGGAACCTTTAATCAAGAAGAATGGAGACCATTAGAAGCAAAGCAGCATCTGAATACCTTTAGGCCATACAAATGGAATTAAGATGATAATGACCCCTCCCCTTTGCCCAATGCAGATTCTGACCAATACACAAGTGTGAAGATGCTTCCTTAACTCTTCTGCCCTCGGAGTCAATAAAGCACACGTTCCCATGGCTATCTCTAGTTAGACATCAAAGTTAGATATCCCACATGGCTACCATAAACATCCCTCCAGAGATGTTGGGACTTTCAGTCTCCTGGTGACAGGAAACCAGTTGTAAAGTTGTAAAACTCAGTTGTTTCAGATGTAGCTAATGATTTAACTCCGAGGTTCCCCTTCTCCCAATTGAATGGCCCTCCCAATTGAATGGCCGTATCACTTTTAGGGATCTGACACCTCACTTCTGGGTTAGGTATATTGAAAAATTTATGGGAGGGAGGTTAAGTTCACCTCAAAGGATGAACTTTGCAAAGCAACCAACATCATGTTTTAAATGCACTCTTTATAAATCACTTTAGTTAAGTTTAAAAATAGGCCCAATCAAAGATTTTTCATCACCCATTCACAAGATATGGCTTGTGTTAGTGTACTTATATTCAATTTTATGATAGAATTTTAGAATTATATCAGCTTTTCTAAAGATATACTGTACCATTCATTGAGAAAGCTTATCAAGAATTACAGGTACATTATAAAGCAATGACACTGCAAACTATGAAGAGTTAAAATCAAGTAGGAATTAGTAATACTAATATTAAGAAGATACAGGCAAAACAGAATGAAACTAAAGAGTCTTGTGAATATGGAGGTGCTCAGTCATCCAGGTGATGGTTGTCCTAAAGGTGTTTTTTCAAGAGGCATCTGGACTTTTTGGTTTTTCTTTGAAGACATTTCACTTCTCATCCAAGAAGCTTCTTCATCTCTGCCTGGATGGTGGGGAATGGAAGGATTTATACTGCTTGAAAACATTTGCATTGTTTTAGCCAGTCGTTAAGATCACTTGGAGGTTTATCTGTTTCATCAGGGTCACCTGAGTGGTGCAAATGGGTGTGGAGCCTTTTCGGAAGTTGAAAGGACTGTGCTACAACACATCAAGAAAACAAAGGCTCAGAACGAACAAAGACTTGCAACAAAAATCAAAGATAATAAAAAAAGTTTCTTTCAACATATAAATAACAAGAAAAAAGTCAAGGAAAGAGTTGGTCCACTAAAGAGAGAAGATAGCACGGAAGTAACAGGCAGTAGAGAGAAAGCAGAGCTACTTAACTCATTATTTGCATCAGTCTTCACACAAAAAGAAACTATAGCCCAACCTACCAAAAACATCTGTAAAAGACAGACTAGAAATAAAAATTAAAATAAGGAAAAAAATGATCAGATAACACCTGTCTGACCTTAATTAAGATAAATCATCGGGACCTGATGATTTCTATCCCAGAGTTCTGAAAGATCTGTCAGGTGTTATCTTAGAACCATTGTATTGTATCTTTAAAAAATCTAGGAGCACTGGGGAACTAACCAAGAATTGGAAAAGAGCTGATGTGGTTCCCATCTTAAAAAAAAAGGGTGGGGGAACCAGACTCAGGAAACTACAGACCAATCACCCTAACATCAATACCCAGGAAGATACTGAAAAACATAATTTAAAAAAACAAATCTGTTTAACAAACCAGCACAGGTTTGTTAAAAACAGGTCATGCCAAACCAATCTTATTTCATTCTTTGACAAAGGGACTCAATTAGTAGACCAGTGAAATTCTGTGAACATAATATACTTAGACTTCAGCAAGGCATTTGACAAAGTAGACCACAACTTACTTCTTGGTAAGCTAGAAAAATGTGGGAAAGACAGCATCACCACCAGATGGATTTGTAACTGGCTGACAAACCATACACAACAAGTAGTCCTTAATGATACTACGTCCACATGGAGGGAAGTAAGCAGCGCAGAGATGGATTTCTACCAGTTCGGACCGGTTCTCCTGAACTGGTATCTCTGCCATCAAGCAGAGAGCAAACCAGTTCTCTGTTGCTTTGAAAGTGGCCCACTGCCCGCCTTGGGTTATACTTACCTTTATTTCAGCTTCTGAAGCCCAGCTGATGGGCGGGCAGATTAAATTGCCACTCCTAAGCTGTTTTCCTTGTTTTCTGAGTAAGTTTCTTTCAAGTGCGTAGACACGCACAAAGTGCATCTGGCACACATGTGAGCAAAATGAGAACGTGCTCAGCAAACTGGTGGGAATGCCAGTAGGAACCCACCACTGAATCAGCAGTGTACCACAAGGTTCTGTCCAGTGGTGGGATTCAGCCAGTTCGCACCTATTCGGGAGAACCGGTTGGTAACTTTCTAAGTAGTTCAGAGAACCGGTTGTTGGAAGAAATCTCCTTTTGTTTTTTTCCACTTTACAGGGCTAATCCTGTAAGGAAGGCAGGAATAGCAATAGCAATAGCAATAGCAGTAGACTTATATACCGCTTCATAGGGCTTTCAGCCCTCTCTAAGCGGTTTACAGAGAGTCAGCATATTGCCCCCAACAATCTGGGTCCTCATTTTACCCACCTCGGAAGGATGGAAGGCTGAGTCAACCCTGAGCCGGTGAGATTTGAACCGCTGAACTGCTGATCTAGCAGTAGCCTGCAGTGCTGCATTTAACCACTGCGCCACTTGGCTCTTGCAAGGAAGGAAACATTCTAGTGTTGTTTCTAGCCTAACCTTTATTGTAACCTTTAGCTTACAGAAACTGCCTCTCCGGTTAACCCTCATTACATTGCAACAGCTAAGGCGAAGCACCCATCGACCTGAGTGACCTTGAGTTGGCCACGCCCACCCAGTCACATGACCACCAAGCCCCACCTACCCAGATGGTCATTAGGGCAGAGAACCGTTTGTTAAATTATTTGAATCCCACGACTGGTTCTGTCCTAGGCCTAGTACTCTTCAATAACTTCATAAAGGACTTAGATGAGGGAATAGAAGGAGAAGTCATCAAATTTGCAAGCTCAGGATCCAAAAAGATCTTGACAGACATGAACAATGAACCCTATCCAACTAAATGAAATTTAATGTGGAGAAAAGCAAAGTTGTACAATTGAACAGAAGAAAATCAAAGGTACAAGTACAGATTAGGCTAAACTTGACTTGAAAACAGTAACTATGAGAGGGACCTTGAAGTCTTAGTGGACGATCACTTTAATATGAGTCAGCAGTATGCAGCAGCAGCAGCAACAAAAAATCTAATACAATCCTTGCTTGTATAAACAGAAGCATAGAATCAAAATCACGTGGAATATTAGTACCACTTTATAAAGCCTTGGTAAGACCCCACTTGGAATACTGCATCCAGTTTTGGTCACCACATTACAAAAAAGATGTTGAGACTTTGGAAAAAATGCAAAGAAGAGCAACTAAGATGATCAAAGGCCTGGAGACTAAAACATATGAAGATTGGTTGCAGGATTTGGATTTGGCTGGTCTAGAGAAACAAAAAACAACTGGGGTGGGGACACATGATAGCAGTATTCCAGGATATGAGAAGCTGCCACAAAGAGGAGTCACTTTATTTTTCAAAGCACCAGAGGGCAGGACAATAAACAATTGATGCAAACTAATCAAGGAGAAGAGCAACCTGGAATTGAGGAGAAACTTCCTAACAGCAAGGACAAATAACCAATGGAACAGCTTGCCTTCAGACATTGTGGGTGCTTCATCACTGAAGGTTTTTAAGAAGAGACTGGACAGTCGCTTGTCTGAACTGATCTAGGATCTCCTGCTTGAGCAGGGGGCTGGAATAGAAGACCTCCAAGGACCCTTCTAGCTCTATTCTGATTCTGAAAGGTCTGTGGTTGTCTTGTGATCTTGAACTCCTGAGCTACCTCTGATCTCCCTTTCAAGGAAGACGAGTTTAAATTCCCTCAGCACCAATGGCCTATGGAATTCCATTGCTTCCTCAGCAATAGGTTTAATGGTCCTGACATGAATGCAACTGTGCAGCAGGAGGGCTGGTATCATAAGAGAAATTCCAAATTATTTCTAAAGCTCAACTTCATGCATAACACATCTCAAGTGGAACAATGTTCCTGGAAAACACGGCTGGCATATTTCCCCTGCTCTGACCATGTACTTGATGACAAACCCCAAATCTCTATTGGTCATATCTCTGAAACATGACCCTTCCTCTTTTCACCCATCCAGATTTTGAGTGGTATAAAATAGTCTGTCCTCTCACCCACAAGGTCATGAATTATGAAGAATTTATTACAGGCCAATCTGGCATTCAATAATAACCACCAGAGGCAAAAGTCTCTGAGGATCCAGTAACTTACATGTAACTTGTACTGTTTCTGCTGACAGGAAGTATCAAGCAAGGGACTCTCCTGGCTAATATTTTTTGCTTGAATCTCATTTGTATTCCATGAAACTAGGAATTTCTCTTCCCAATTAACATTTTCTGACTCATCTGTTACGGTAACTATTGCTATCTTTTTGACAGGGATTGTTAGTCATTTAGCATATCTTTAGATTTCAATATGTGTTTATTAAGTATTGTATCCAATTGACTAATAGGAAAATAAAGAAACTTACAGAATTGCATTATTAGTCTCCTAGTACTTAAGGTTACGTAAGAATTATTTTGCCTGGAAAAAAATTATACACGTACAGTTTGATAAGAATTATAATGGATTTAGTGGTGGGATTCAAACCTTTTTACTACCAGCTCTGCGGACGTGGCTTGGTAGGTGTGGCAGGGGAAGGATACTGTAAAATCTTCATTCCCACCCCACTCCAGGGGAAGGTTACTGCAAAATCACCATTCCCTCCCAATCAGCTGGGACTCAGGAGGCAGAGAATAGATGGGGGCAGGTCCAGTCAGAGGTGGTATTTACCGGTTCTCCAAACTAAATTTCTCAAAATTTCTGCTACTGGTTCTCCAGAACTGGTCAGAACCTGCTGAATATCACCTCTGAGTGGATTTGGATATTAATTACAAGAACCAGTTAATTCTATTACATGTCCTAGCAGACCTAGTTAACTGGTTTTTTTTTTTTTAACAATGTACAATTATTTATTTCACACCTCTCTTTGGCACAATTAATGGTTCAGACACAAAACTACAGAAAGCTGAAAGCAGTTATTGGCTGTGCAATGTGACCCTCTGGAGGAGTTTATGCAACTGTTGAGTCATAAAAATATTGCCGTGTCTCTGGTGCTATATTTTTAGACTCTGAATTGAAAGGTAGCATGAAGCCTGTTATCTTGCTGAATAATGTGGACCTAATATGGGCAATTTTTTGCTTGTGAATTACATGTCAAAAAGGATTACAGAGAAGAACATAACCGACTTCATTAGCATACAGAAAGTGACCACAAAGCATTTTTAAAAAAATTCAAAGCATCAGCAGTGAAAATCAGTTCATGCCTTTGGCTTTCTCTCAGCTTCTGTCTGATCCACAGTGCAGACATTTTCCAGGTCATAATTACATTTTGTATTTCCCTCTCTTCCATTAGAGTTTAGGATAGTAAGTTCATGCTATAAAACCAACAATTTAATGATATGGTGAAAATGACTAAACCTGCAATGCTATAGTCCTGAGAAGCCTGCAGGCAAATATCTCACCAAAGGACTGTGCTTAGAGACTTTCTGAGGAAATGTGATTAGAGCAGGGTGTTGTGGTCTGCTGGTGGCCTGCAAAGCTGGTAGCAGAATCAGACAGTGAGGAAGTTGGGGAGGAACATGGGCCAGTCCTGGAGTCTGGGGAAGGCTCGGACGAGGGCTCTGCGTCAGAGGCAGAGGGGGGGGCAGGGCCATGTGGGAGTTATGTGCTGCCTCTGGAGCCTCCACAGTCAGACATCTGTGAGGAAGAGGAACAGGGGAGCCTGTTCCCAATCCTCGCATGTGCAGAGCTGCCAGAAGCTGAAGTTAAGACAAAAGGGATAACTCGGGAGTAAGGTTTGGAAATGATTGGCCCCTTCCATAAGACATAAGGGAGGAGCAAAGGCATGTGAGTCTTTGCAGGAAGTCAAGGATTATCTCTGCCTTCCTCTGCATGGCAGCCTGGTCCTAGTAAACTCCTTCTCCTTTCTGGCGATTTTCCTCTCTGTTAGAGGAACCAAAATAATCCAGACAACGTAAGGTAGCCTTCTAGCACTAAATTGTTGTGCTGTTTTTCTTTCTTTCTTTCTTTCTTTCTTTCTTTCTTTCTTTCTTTCTTTCTTTCTTTCTTCCTTCCTTCCTTCCTTCCTTCCTTCCTTCCTTCCTTCCTTCCTTCCTTCCTTCCTTTCCAGTTTGTTGTTCAGCTGACCCAGAAACAAACTGCTGAATGTCACTTTGCAAACCTCCTTCCAAGCAGCTTTTCAATTTAAAATCCAAAGTTTGCAGCTTTAAGATTTGTGGACTTTAACTCCCAGAATTCCACAGCCAGGCATGCTCAGTTCTGATTTAGAGTGACAACATTTGCTTTTCTCCTTGCTGAATCTCCCAGGTGAAAATTGAGTCTCCGTCTTTCTTTCTCTTTCTTTCTCCCTCCCCTTCCCTCCCTCCCTCTCTCTTTTACTTTTTAACACCTTTTCCCCCTTGCCTGAACCACAGGGGGAAAAAACTTTTTAAAAAAGCCTTTGATGAAGCTTCTGACAGGAGAACAGGTTTGTGGGCATGGCCAGACCATCATTACTACCGGTCCTATCCAGTACACCAGATTTTTACTACCTCTTCTGGCGTACTGGACCATACCGGGAGGAACCCACCTCTGCTTGTATGTCAGTTGAACTAAATAGGCCACAATTCTGTACATACTGAGATCTCTGTTTTAGTTTCAAAGGTTGTACAATAATGCTGCTGATGTAACTGAATTAGCAATGCCATTTTGCTTTCAGGAATTACAAAAACTTCTAAAGATAAAATAACATTTTAAAAACATTAAGTAGACATCACATATAAAAGGCATCAGCTAGCAATATTTTCTCCAATTAATCTTAGTAATGAAAAGGTAATATTTTATACACAATTAGAGGCTGTTGAAAATTAGGAGTGATTGTTTGTTGTGTGCTCATTTCAAAGGGCTCTGGTTAATTCATCCAACATGACAGCCAAAAGATCATATGTGTGTGTGTGTGTGTGTGTGTGTGTGTGTGTGTGTTGTTTTTATTTGTGCTGATAAATAAATAAAGGGAGACTAGTATAGATCTATTTCAAGCTATTTAGCTCTCATCAGCTAGCCATACCCTTACTGGGATTTGAACCTGGGCTATATTGCATACTAGGCAGACATCTTAGCCATTAGGCCACAGGCTCTTATCCATTATCAGTGAAGCCAGGGTGAAAGGTATCTATTAGACTTTTACAACCCCTGGTAAGCCCCAATTATGGGAGGAAGCTAACTGCTAGCTGGCTATGGCTAGCTGATGAGAGCTAAATAGCTTGAAATAGATCTATACAAGTCTCCCTTTATTTATTTATCAGCACAAATAAAAAACACAAATATAACAAAGGCAAAGTAAAAATATTGGGTTTCTGTCATGATGGACTCTTGTGACGAGCCGATTGACAGATGATGGAAGCAGTTAGCTTCCTCTCATAATTGGGGCTTACCAGGGGTTGTAAAAATCTAATAGATACCTTTCACCCTGGCTTTGCTGATAAACGGATAAGAGCCTGTGGCCTAATGGCTAAGATCTTTGCCTAGTGTGCCTAGTATGCCATATAGCCCAGGTTCAAATCCCAGTAAGGGTGTGGCTAGCTGATGAGAGCTAAATAGCTTGAAATAGATCTATACTAGTCTCCCTTTATTTATTTATCAGCACAAATAAAAAAACACAAATATAACAAAGGCAACAGTAAAAATATTGGGTTTCTGTCGTGATGGACTCTTGTGACGAGCCGAAGGACAGATGATGGAAGCAGTTAGCTTCCTCCCATAATTGGGGCTTACCAGGGGTTGTAAAAATCTAATATATATGTGTGTGTGTGTGTGTGTGTGTGTGTACACAAATCAGTCCTCGACAAAGAATAATGACTGTTTGAAGTTACAACGGCACTGAAAAAAGTGACTCATGACTGTTTTTCCCACTTATGACCATTGCAGTATCTGCATCGTCACGAGATCAAAATTTGGATGCCTGGCAACTGATTCATATTTATGATGATTGCAGTGTCCTTGGACCATGTGATCCCCTTTTGAAACCTCCTGACAAGCAAAGGCAATGGAGAAGCCAGATTCACTTAACAACCATGTTATTAACTTAATAACTGCAGTGATTCACTTAACAAATGTGTCAGGAAAAGGTCATAAAATCGGGGCAAAAGTCACTTTACAAATATCTCCCTTAGCAACATAAATTTTGGGTTCTGTTGTGTTCGTAAGTTGAGGACTACCTCTATTTGCTTTTATAATGTAAAAATGGTCACATTAGAGATTTTCTTTCTAGTCATGCGCAAGAAGCAACACATTTCAAGGAGTAATTGTTATAGTCTCCTAAAACTTAAACGCCTTATATTTTATTTTTCTCTCTTTCTCTTTCATCAAATCTTTCAAGGACTAGCATCTACATTATTAGATTTATTATCCTCAATTGACTTAGGTATGGGAAAATATATGAAGTGGGGCCACAAAATTATGAAATACAAATCTCAGGTTGTAACATGTAAACATCTGCAAAATTCACAATGGAACAATGATCATTCACAAAACCAAAAAGTCTGATTAAATTCAAGCAAGAATGGTTTACCTATACTATATATATCACACAACAAGGAACAGTTAATTAGTTTTAAGGGGAAAATATTTGATGTAAAATAGTAACCTGTTCTAACCCCCTCCTCCGTCCAGTAACGAATGCCGAGACAAGCTTAGCTGGAATGCCACAACACTTGATTAGAAGGAAACATAAATCTTGGTGGCTGAAAGCCCAAACATGAACGAACAGATAAAGAATCTTGGCAGCAACCCAGACTCTGACAGATACAGATAACAGCTTCTCCAGCGTTGATAATTAAGTTGAATCCTGCAACCAGCCTCCTCACAAAGTCCCTCCTTATATACTAGCTTGAGAGGAGCCTAATTACAACCACCTGGGTCTAATTATCTTCTGTATCTGCATAGTTGTTCTCTATGTCGATCTGCCCGCTGTTGCTGGGCGTCCAGGACCAACTCCCTTGTTTCCTCCTCACTGCTCCAAGGCCTGACGTCAGGAGTACACTCCCTTTGGCTTTCACCATTGCTCCATGCCTCAGGAGCCTCCTGGAGGTCAACCAGCCTCTCTAATCCCTGCTCGGAGTCAGAACCCTGTCCAGGGTCCTCCACATCTTCCAGAGCCGACTCATAGGGCCCCTCGCTATTGGAGTCTGTTTGCAGCTCCAATGGCTCCTGCTGGGCCACAACAGCAACCACATGTAACCAAATGTTTATAAATAATTTAATGTAATCAGGTACAATGGGAGGCAACTTAGAATGTAATATTGTTTTAATTCTTTTGTGTGTGATGATCATGCCCATTTATTTTAGATAATTATAGATAGGGATGGCATATATGTATATTAATATATATACATCACCATTTAAAGTTTCTAGTGATTTATAATTATTTTTCTCGATTATACAATCATCTGAATGAATGAATAATCACTTAATTTAATAATGAATTCTAAATTTTTGACAATTGTAAATTCTGTGTTTTTATAGATACTTTTCAATCCCTTAGCCCTTTCTCACTTTTCCTTTTTGTTTTATACTATATTATTTAAATATTTTAAAATAAAAATTTTAAAATACATTATTTACTTCTTGTAGCTCCTGTCAAATTTAGAATGACATATAAGACAGAAGGTACAATTGGTGGCTATATAAATTTGATGAATAAATAACATTTTAAAAGAATAAAATGGCTTTTTACAATTTGTAAAAAAAAAGACACTCCATTCATTCCCAGACTTAATTTATTTCCAGCATATCTTTCAATCGTTGCATTCACCTCATTCAGCAACCAGAGCAAGGAGAAGTAAGTCGGCAGCCATATGAGATCCTGCTGGACGGAGCTGCTGCAGCCGCCACCGTGAGACAAGACAGGTGTCGGGGAATGGGTAGCCTGGCTGCAGGGGCGCTAAGTGCAGGGACGTGGGTGGCCAGTGCATGTGGCAGCTCCACCCCCTCTTCCTCACGGTGGCGACACTGATGCACGGCTTGGCCCCCTGCCCTGCCACGAGCAAGCAGAAGAAGTTGTCCTCCCATCTACTCTTAAAGTACATGGGGAAAAATAAGACATCCTGTGAAAATAAGCCCTAGTGCTAATTTTGGAGCCCAAAAGAAAATAACACCTGGTTGTATTTTCAGGGAAACAGAGATAGCAGTTTTCTATTTAGGATTGTTAGACAAAGAACTTCCAAAAATATGTGGACGTTTGTTATTATAGATAGTGACAAAGCAAAAAAACTAACAAACCAAGGAATGTAATTTCTAATAAAAGATATATTATTTCTCACAACATAAAAAATGGATTGAAAAAAAATGGATTAGGTTGAGATGATAAATCAAATGTTTTAAACAAGGACAAATTTTATCTGGTTTTGTTTCCATTTGGAAATTGCTTCTGGACGTTATGCTCAAAAAAGGAGAGAGAAAAAATGAAATGTTGGCTTTAATTTGAATATTAGATAACTGTAGCTATAAAAATGGCTGGGAGTGACTAAATGCAATAGAAAAAGTTGAGGCTGTAACTATAATTAGTATTTTACTGTACTGGAAAAGAGTTTGGAGTCAATGCTTTCTTTTTATTCTACACCCTCCTTTCCCTTTTCCTAATCTTTATTTTCATTTCCCTGAAAGAAGAGTATTCTCCTTGAAAGAAGAATATCCACTTTCATTAAACAAATGAAAACTGGCAGAAAAAAATGTAAAAGAACTAAGAGTCTCATGTATATAGGTGCACAAATGGCTGCAAAAGTTGATGGAGTTAGTAGAGATGGCTAAATTGATTGCTTTGATTAAAGAAAAGAACATAAATAATTTTGTTTCTGCTTAGAAACCAGTTTTGGACTTTGTGCTTAAGGTGGAAAAAAAATTTAAAAAATGGTTTTGCTGATTCGATAGGGATGTTGTTATAGAAATAGCTAGTATATATAAAAGTAAAAGAGTTAGAGTTAGAGTTTTATTGATTTGTATGCCGCCCACTCCCGAAGGACTCCGGGTGGCTTACAATAAAACAAGGGAGGGGGGATAATACACAAACAACATATTAAAATATACAACAGTCACAATTTCCAAGGGGCTGGATATTTCGAGAGCCCCCTGGCCTTCTGGAGCAGCCAGGACTTAACGGCTTTGCGGAAGGCCGGGAGGGTAGTAAGGGTCCGGATCTCCACGGGGAGATCGTTCCAGAGGGCTGGAGCTGCAACAGAGAAGGCTCTCCCCCGGGGAGTCGCCAGCCAACATTGGCTGGCAGATGGAATCCGGAGAAGACCTAATCTGTGTGATCTAATCGGCCTATGGGAGGTGATCGGCAGGAGGCGGTCTCTCAGGTACCCAGGTCCGATGCCATGAAGGGAGGTGATGGCTTAGTGACTAAGACGCTGAGCTTGTTGATCAGAAAAGTCAGTAGTTCCGTGGTTTGAATCCCTGATGGCGCATAACGGAGTGAGCTCCCGTTACTTGTCCTAGCTTTTGCCAGCCTAGCAGTTCGAAAGCACGTAAAAAATGCAAGTAGAAAAATAGGGAGCACCTTGGTGGGAAAGTAACAGCATTCTGTGTACCTTCATCATTTAGTCATGCCGGCCACATGACCACAGAGACGTCTTTAGACAGCGGCTTTGAAATGGCTTTGAAATGGAGATGAGCACCGCCCCCTAGAGTCAGGAATGACTAACACATATGTGCAAGGGGAACCTTTACCTTTATAAAAGTAAAAAGTTGGGTTTTCATTTTATTACCTTATTCTGCTGCACCAAAAGGAGGCAGAAATCAATGTCTTTTTTTCCCTTTTTACTTTTTTCTCTTTTGTTTTTTCTATTATTTTCATTTTTCTTTGTATTCCTGTATTGCTGCTGGGGAACCTGCAGACTGAGCAGCACCTTAGATACACTTGCATAAATAAAACCTTGTTTCCACAAGTTTCCTTCTTTATTTGGAACTGTCTAGAAATAGTGTGACCTTATCCTTCTCTTGAAACCCTTGATAAAATTTCAATCTATCAAGTAATTTCCTTTTGGGCCCCAAAATAAACACCATGTGTTATTTTAGGGGGATGTCTTACTCACTTACCTAAGGACCACCACAGCCAGGCCTCCCACACCCTGACACCTGTCATGCTGCTGTCTGACTTCTATGGCGCAGCAAGATGCCAGGTGGTGCATCGTGCCCATGCTGCCACTCGTGGCAGGAGTCCACATGGCAAATTGTTCCAGTGCCACTGCTCACAGCTGGAGGCCACATGGCATGTTGTGCCATGGCATGTGTGAGTGGTGGCATCAGCACAATGCATCGGCACCAGCACAATGCACAACATGGTGTCCAGCCGCGAGTGGCTGTAAGCAGATACGGATGTCAGGCAGTGGCGCAATAGGTGTCGGGGCATAGGAAGCCTGGCTGCAGTAGTCCTAAGGTAAGTGGGTATGGGGCACATGGGGCAGCTCCAGCCCCCCACCCGTGCCCTACCTTGGTTTTTACACATGCGCCTCACCCCACCTTGGAAACCAGATGGTGGGACGGAGAGGGCAGGTTCTTAACTAAAGCTTATTTTTGGAGTAGGGCTTATATTAGGTGTACACATAAAAATCAGTAATAAAAGTTTCAGGATAGATCTTATTTTTGGAAAAACACAATATTAGAGTGTTTCCAATTTAATCATATTTTAAGGCTTTATTAACGATATTTAGTTGAGCTGAGCTGTTTCAACTGTCTTCTAAAGAATTACTAAAAACTATTAACACTAATGAATAGGTATTTATTAAAATTCTACAATATGTAGTTTTCCCCCAATGGGTTGTCAAGAAGGAATGCATTCATTCAGAGCTGTAAATTTCAGTATAGTTTTGAGCCATGTGCGAATCAGCCACAGTTTCAAGAATTTTAAAAATGCCAATGACTTGGAAGCCAACCCATATAAGCAAAAATATTTAAGCTAGAATTTCAATATGGGGAAAGAAACTGTTGAACTTGGCAGGGATAGGAAAACATCTTTTCCCATGAAATGCTTCCAAGTTGGTATGAGAAAATATGTTTCTCTTTTTAAAGAGGAGTGCTGTTAATATCATGCAGAAAAACGGTTGTTTGATGGTGGAGAACCTGTTTTCCAAGCAGGAAGTTCCAGATTGGAACTCTGGGGAGGAGCTATAAACATTTGGAGAAACCCCAGCCAATAAATTCAGACAATTTAGAACCGCGCAGATCATCAATTTGATTTGATAGACAGCAGTCTAATATGTTGTCTATTTAAAAAGCAATGATGAACTGCATGAAATATTATTTGATGTATAATTTATATTACCACATTAGACCCAGCAACATGAGATAATGTTATGACTTTTGTTTTACATTTGAACCATCCAAATCTTATTTCCTAAACATTATAGGGAGAGTGAAATAAAAGCATAGCCCTTGTAAAGGTAAAGGTCAAATTTCCCCTCGCACATATGCACTAGTTATTCCCGAATCTAGGGGGAGGTCCTCATGTCCGTTTCAAAGCCGAAGAGAGAGCACTGTCCGAAGATATCTCCGTGGTCACGTGGCTGGCATGACTAAAAGCTGAAGGTGCAGGGAATGCTGTTACCTTCCCACCAAAGTGATCACTATTTTTCTACTTGCATTTTTACATGCTTTCAAACAGCTAGGTTATCAGATGCTGGGACAAGTAACAGGAGCTCACTCTGTTACATGGCGCTAGGGATTCGAACCGCCAATTTACCAACCTTTCTGATTGACAAGCTCAGTGTCTTAACCACTGAGCCACCGCATCCTTTATATCCTTGTAGCCCTTATTAAAATAAGGAAATTTCTGCTCCTTTTATCTATATAAGCCTATCTCTTTAAAAAATCCAATTTGTTCTAAACTCATTTTTCCTTTAGAAACAGCCTTTGATTAAGCATTAAGCAAAATACAATAAACTAAATTTAACAGTCAGTATTATAGAGAAATTCTACAGCACCTTTAAAATGAAACAGAAAAGGGAAACTCCTTCAAAAAAACCTAGAAAATATAATATTCTGTAGTTCTTTATAAATTTGTCTTTCTATATGATATAGAAAATTCATATCCGACTGTTCAATTGATATCAAATAAATGAAGTCATCTATACAAAGGTAAGACTTCTAAGTGTGTAGATTGCTGTTCAGCTTTTGGAAAAACTGCATAACAGGTGAATGTAAGTATAAAAAGCAATGCTAGGTACAAATGTATAAATTTGTACATATCTTTGCTTAAACCTTTGGTTAATTTTAATAGTAAAACATTTGTTAAGTTTTAGGATTCCCCCATTATGATTTTGATTGATAAAGGATTTAAGTTGCAGTTTAACTGCTAGTTTTAAAAACAGGATTGTTCTGAGCATTTCCCCTCAAATTTATTAAAATTAACTAAAATGTTATGATCCCCACCACGTTACTATATCTGATGAGGACGATACATATTTGGTAAAATGATATAAAGTGCAAGAATTAAAATTATTTAATTATCACAGTTATGGACCATATTTTGCCATCAATTTTTCATTACCTTCTCATTGCTGTCAAGAGGAAGCTACTAAAACATTGATGACAAATTGCACAGCAGTGTGCTATGTTCTATTTTAAACATAGAACAAAGAAAGATTTGCTGGATTAAAAGCCAGGGAGATAAACTGAAATGTCCCCTCCTTCAGGATATCACATACAGAGGACAAATCAAATTACAATTGAAATACATTCTGACAGAAGTCCCAAGAGTTTTGAGTCAAAAACAACAACCCACCAATATTAGAAGCACAATGCCCTAATGTTTCAAGTAAAGTGTGCAAAAGGTTTAAGAGTAATAGCATATTTTCTTCTTGTCTGCTTTTGCTATTACAAAACAATTTCTTACAGACAGAAAGGCTCATTTGCTTCCTTTACAGCACAATGAATTATTTTCCCCTCTTAAACGTACCTAATCATTCTTATTTGGTTCAACTGTCTTAAAAGCTTCCAGAATCTATTTGGAGAGGAGACAGGAACTAGCAAAATATTATACAGCTCCTTGGGCTTTTCTTCTGTCACAAAGAATAATAGCACAATTTATATTGCAGCTACTGCTAAATAAGCTTTAACAAGAAACAGAAATGTAGCATGCTTCTTAAACTGCCAAGAACAGAAGATGAAAATTTCAGTCCTAACTATTTTTTGAGCTATAGAAAACTGCCGGATGTCAGTGTAGACTTCACTGTGTGTTTGATTAAGCCTTGAATTGTTTATTTCTGATATCTATATCATTCAGCATGAATGTAATTGCATGTTTGCCAGCTCACATGCACCGAACAGATGGAATTAATATTTTGTTCATTATGATTTCCACTTTCCAATCCCTTCCCAGAGCAGTGAACAAAGCTGATTGAGCAGGGATATCACTAGCTGAGATATTTAGCCATTCGGTTTATTTTTAAAAAACAACTGTTTTTGAGGCACTGGGATTATTGCTTCTCAGGAATTAGAATCCCAACTAATGCACTGTTTTTCTAAAAGCTTTTTGAAAAGAAGATAATTCTTAGTCTCCGGAAAGTAGAAAAATGACAAGAACAAAGCTTCAAGCCTGGCTTCTACAAAGAGTTGTTTAAAGTGTCTGGTTATATTGCTTAATTTAGATATTAAGAGGACTTTATGAAAAGGTGGGAATTTGAAGAACTATGTGAAATTATAAAAAATAGGCATAAATCATTAAAATCAAGCCTAAATATAATTCTGAATTCAGAGAAGCAGGTATTTAAGGAAGAAGGGAAGGAAGTAGAGGGGAGACACAATGAAGGGGTAGAAACAGCAGTGGTTTAGGGAAAATTGTAAAGGGGGATCTATCCCAACAAAAGGGAATAAAAAGCAGATAAAAGATGTTTTGGAGGTTGACAATGGCATAAGGAAAATTGAAATAGGAGGTTACGCCCCAACAAAGGGAAATATAAAACATATTTTTGATGGAGGCTTGGGGAAAATTGAAGAGGGTGGACATGTCAAAACAAAGAAAAGGGAGAAGACAGGAATAGAGAAGCGGGACAAAAGACTTACTAGGAAAAATATCAGACAACTAGAAATTGTTATATGGGAAAATATAAAGCTAAGATAAGGGTGTTATTCCTAAATATGACAATAAAACTGAGTTGCTAACTGACTGAATATGATAATGGAAAGATAATTAAATAAAGGTTAAAATATATGGAATATGGACAAATATGAAATTGATATGGGAAGATTGTAGAGCAGAGGTTTGTGATTCACTTTTATACAGGATAATTAAATTGAGTTGCTAATTGATTGAATATGGCAATAGAAGGACAACTAAGCATGGGTCAAAATGTATGAAACATGGACATATATAGAATTTCTAAGATGATGAACAAAATGAGATCTGTATCGCTTGCTATTCTATATAGTAGATTAAAGGAATTGTAATGAACATTGAACAGTAAGGATTGCCATTTATAGACAAGGGTAACCTAAACCAAGATATGGAAAAATGGAGAGGGAACATGAGATATATTTACAATGGGAAACTATTGAGATTTAAAGACAAAATCACAAGGTGGGGGTGTGTAAGGGTGCATAATTATATAAATATAATGATGAAAATACCTGGGAATTGTAACCAAGTCTACATCTTGGACAAAATGAGGCTGGGGGAGGGGGTTTAAAAGAATAATGACTATATATGTATACTTCATTTTCTCTCTTAAAAAAAAGAAGATATATATTAAAATTAAATATGCACATTGAAAAGGAATTATAAATACCATCAACATAAAATGAAGCTTGCTCAGAAGCTGAAATACACCAAGTAAATGAGATGAAGAGCTTGAAGTAGGGGAGAGGTAAGGGAAGAAGAGAGGGATAAGAGAGAGGGTAGGGGGGAGAGGAAGAGAGAAAGAAGGAGTGAGGGGAAAAAGATGTTGGGTAAAGAAGAAAAAGGGCAGAGATTCAGAAAGCCCCTGGTTTTATTCCCTCTCTGGGCTTTGAACTTGAGCTTGTATTCTGATTGTCAGACTCCCATGAGGCCATGCAGGGGCAACTTTGTAGGCTGTGTTTTGAGTTCAAGTTTGGCTGAGCATTGCTTCTTCCCAGGTGCCATGTGATGAAATTGGTAGAGGGTTTGTTATGTAGAGTAGACTGGCTCAGGCCTTAATGTTCATTGACAAAGGTAGGAGGGAGTGGAGTTTCTGAAAAAGACACTGGAGACATGGAGGCTGCTTGGAAAGATGGTTTATTGGTGGACAGGACCACATGGCTTGAGCCCTGAACAGAAAAGGTGACCACATGCTTCAATGTTGGTGGAGAACGAAGAGAAGGGCTGAGGAAGGGGCTTACTAGGCTTTTTATAACCTGTTCAGTCCCACCTCTCTGTTTCCTGTTCCTGTGTACAAAATGTATTCTGATTGGTTGTCAGACTCCCATGAGGCCATGCAGGGGCAACTCTCTAGGCTGTGTTTTGAATCCAGGTATGGATGAGTTCTCAGATGCCATGTGGTCAGTTGAGTAAAGGGCCAATATTATCATGCCTTTACTCCCATCCCCCCTGGGGCTGCAGTGGAGAAGTCTTTATTATGTAAAAGAGACTAGCCTGGCCTTCTCAATGGCTCATTAACAGTGGGGATGGGCAGGAAGCTACAGGCAACTATTCTGTCTTTTAAAACATGTTTCTTTCCTTTCATATCCAGAGAAATATTCTGCCTTTTAAATATTTCCTAGGATATTTCATTTTTCTGGGAGAGGGCTGGATGATAACTTCCCACAATGGGAAATATTCTGCCTTTTTAATATTTCCTAAAATATTTCATTTCTCTAGGAGAAGAGTGGGTTTTAACTTCCAACAATCCCCTTTTTTGCCAAAATGTGTGGGTAGAATATTAAAAGGGAAGCTTATAAATTGAGAGCATTTGCTGATGATTTAGTTATATTTTTACAAGACCCAAAACCAATAATGAATATTTGATGAAGAAACTAAATGAGTTTGGAGCTTTCAAGATTGAATTGCTTTACTTCTGAGCTTCTATAGCTCTTCAATTTGCCATTCAAATGGGAGGATGGAGTGAAGAAATGGAATGCTAAGATTTTGTCTATGGACCATGAGAGCCTAAGTCTCATCAAGGTCACTACTACAGGTGTTACACGGAGACATGGATTGTTCCCATAACAAAAGGAAATTTTATAATTGGACAATTTTAACACACAGGGGAGAGGAGAAAGGGAATCTATTAATTAACTAAGTGAGCAAGAAAACAAGAGCTGATTTTGTTCCTGTAGTTCTGAGATGGTATATCTAATTCAAAGATCTCATATTATATAAAGTAAAAGGTTTAGGGTTTATGTTACTATCTTATTCTACTGCACCATAAGGAGTCAGAAAGTCAATATTTTTCTTTTCCCCTTTACTTTTATTTCCCCTTTTCTTCCCTTATGTTCCCATTATCTTCATTTTGCTCTGTATTGCTGTATTTTATATTTTGGTAAACCAATAAAATATTTGAAATTTAGACACTTATTTAGAGGCCCAGGCTCTGCACATAATATCCATGAGGAAGCTAATAGAAAGTCACTGTATCAGACATACATATGCCTACATTATTCCCCTATGAATATATTTTTGTTATGTTGTACAAGCAGATATTTTTTAAAAATTACAAGGCAGTTAGGTAATTAAAACCTCTTTTCCCATTGAACCTGAGAATTTCCACATTGCTAAATCGGCAATAGTTTTTCAGTGCCGAACTAAGTAGGCAAATTTGCTCAATGCTTCACAGGCTACCAGATAATGAATTACAGATGCAGTGTCCTGTGTTCTTAACAAAATGTTGGAAATGCATTGTATGTGTGTGTGTGTGTGTGTGTGTGTGTGTGTGTGTGTGTGTGTGTGTGTGTGTGTGTGTGTGTGGTGGGTTTCAGATCCTGGTGCAACCAGTACAGTGCAATGGGGCCGGGCATCTATTACATGAGCCCGTGCAGCGTGCGTATGCATACTTATTGCCCGTAACGTTCTAGCTGCTTGGCGGAGCGTCGCACAGGTGCTATACGCTCTCTGTGCGTAAGCCCACAAAACCTCAAATATTGGTAAGGAGCGAGGGCGGACAGGTGGGACCTCTGGAGCACCGTACTGGAATGGTACCTGGTACTCCTGGCAGGCACCTGTGCGCCCTGTACCAGGGCGTTCCAGTTGTAACCCACCACTGGTATGAATGTATGTATGTATCTCATGTGTATGTGTGTGTGGGGAGAGAGAGAGGGAGAGAGGAAGAGAGAGAAAGAGAGAGAGAGCACTAAAAACAAAGTTGATAACTCTAAAGATTCTAGATGTCCCTCAACACCAACATGGATTCCCCTTTCTAAAAGGTGTTATAAAGTTCCTTTCCCCATTCATTGTCAAGGCATAGTCCCAAAAGTGATGTTTCAAAAGATAACTGGACTTTTGTGCTTTTTCCTGAAGATGTTTCACTTCTCATCCAAGAAGCATCCTCAGTTCTGACTGAATGTTGGGGAAATGGAAGGATTTATATTATTTGCAGTCATCTGTTCATTAGCATTTTGAAGGTGAACCATTAGCTCTATGAGAGTCATTAAGTCCCCCCCTCAATGTACCCCAAAGGCAGGATACAATTGTAGCAGAAAATGAGACAAGGCCAGCTCTTTGTCAGAGGGAGAGGTTTATTTGTGCAAAGGTTCAGTAGCGATTGGTCAAGCAAAATCTGAACCCCGAAGGGCAGTTGTTTACAGTCTTTTATACTCTTAGACAACTTATTGATCATCCCAAAGTATCTGGCCTTCCTGTGTCACGTAGACCTCATACACAATCTCCCAAAACAGAGACATGACATTCATTACTCATTTACCTCCCCACAGGGGGTATTGGTACCAATATCCTGTTTCATTTGTTTTAGTTAGGTGAAGCAAACAGAACAACTAATCTTAAGGGTAATCTCTTTTACAATGATCATCCTTCTATTCACTAGCATTCAGTCAGAACTGAGGATGCTTCTTGGATGAGAAGAGAAGTTCAGTTGGCTTTTGAAAAAGCACCTTTGGGACTATGCCTCAAATAACATGAGTTTGAGACTGAGTACCGCCCAATGGGGTGAACTCTGGTTCCTGTTCCAGCTCCTGCCCACCTAGCAATTCAAAAGCATGCAAATCAAGTAGATTAATAAGTACTACTTTAATGTGAAGATAGCAATATTCTGTGCATCTTTACCATATAGCCATGCTGGCTACATGACCACAGAAATTGTGCTCAGACAACACTGGCCCCCTTGGCCAAGAAACAGAGACAAGCACTGTGCCCTAGAGTTAGACATGCCTTGGAAACCTTTATCTTTTTAGTACCATTTTAACATTCTAAGTGAACTCTCAAACATTTCATTATATTGAGATGGCGGAAATTTTGATGATATTTAAACTCATTAAAAAAAACAGATCCAGGAAATTACAGACCAATCAGTCTGACATCAATACCTGGGAAAATCTTGGAAAAGATAATCAAGCAACAGATATACAAATACCTAGAAACAAGCAAAGTTATAACCAGAAGCCAACACAGGTTTGTCAAAAACAGATCATGCCAAACAAATCTTATTTCATTGTTTGACAAAATGACTAAATTAATGGACCAGCAAAATGCCGTGGACATAAAATAGTTGGATTTCAATAAGACATTTGACAAAGTAGATCACAGAAAAATGTGGGTTAAAGAGCATCGCCACCAGATGGATTTGTAACTTGTTAAAAACCACACTCAACATATGTCTTTTAATGGAACTACATTTAATCTTTATACTGTTGTTGCTCTCTAGCTTCATCTAGTGGCTGGAGGGACAAATACCAATTATATTGTTTGAAGCTGACCCAACCCCTTTATCCATCAGCCTGCACTCTCAAAACAAGTGCATGCTGGGAAGCCGACTCCATTTTCCTTTAGCATTTGGATAAGGCAGAAACACAAAGAAGAATTCATCTTAATCTGTGACACATGTTTATCCAGGGACAAACCCACATCCCACACACAGGGCATTGCTGGTGAGATTTTGATTACTTAGATTTATTAATTGTTATGTTCATCAGTAACTCAATACTGCCTATCTTGTATTTGGTTCTCATTGTATGTATTCCTATTTTCCCCAGTTATTCCATATCCTGTTTTTTGAATAAAGTATACAGATCTTCCCACATGGTCCGGTTTTTTTGGGGGGGAGGAGGATAAATGGGTTTAGCTGCATGTTGAGCTGCACACAGACTAATGTGTAGTGAGGACAAAACAATATCAAACACATGAGATTAATATGTCATTCAAATATGCTCCATATTGGCAAAGGGAGGCCATATTTGCAGCATACAGAAGAAATTAATCTCAGATTAAAGCATTTGTTGAACAAAAGCTACTGCTTCAAAATAAGAAAGCAGGCAGATAAACAGTTTTCCCTAAAGAGTGGAATACTGAAAGAGGAATTAAATGGAGGGGAAACCTACCTCAGATGGGAAGATACAGAAGAGGAAAAAATAAAAGAATTTATGGATTTAAAGAGAAAAATCTTATTAGCAATAGTTTTGATAACACCACCGACAATCAAAGATAAGCTGATTAAGGAAACAGAAGAATGGCGTAGAAATTATATGAGAGATCTTATAAGCAAAGAGTCCATACAAAGCTGATTAAGGAGATGATTAGAGGACTGATGACACAAATGGCAGAAGATATGACACTGTTTTGTTACTGAAAAGATACAGGTTGATAGATGGAAGAGTATAATTTAAAGCTAGCTAAATTTAGCGAAATTTAGTGATAATAGATATAGTTAAATAAATAATTGATAATAATGTATACAATGTGTAGTGTTATGATAATAACTGGATATGAATATCGAATGGTGCCCATGAAAGAAAGGTTAGAAACCTTTTTGGATTATATATAAAGGTTAATAATAGTAATAAAAAAGAATTAAGTTAGATTCAGTTAAGTCTTGATTACTGGGGGGGAAATGATATGATGCAGGATATAGTCAAATAAAGGAGGGATAATGATAATAACGTGTGTGTGTGTATGTGTGTGTGTGTGTGTGTGTGTGTGTGTACACAATATAAGGAAATGTGATGTAAATTGTAAACAGTGATTTGGAAAAAAGGATAGAAAATTTTGTTACTAAATATTATGGATGTTTAGCTAAAATGGGACATAAGGATTCAGTGTTATTGGAGGATTTTAGAAATATTAAATGAAATGCCAGTATGTAGTTATCTATTAAATCTTGGTATATTTTATGATGAAGGATGTTTAAATAATTATAGTTAAATAAAAATGGAGGTATAAGGGTAACATGTATAAATATCTGAGTTAAAATACTTGAGTTAATATGAATTATGCTTGGTGACTGTGGAAGAGATGCACGAAAGTCTTTTGTAACCAACTGATACACTTTCTTATGTGTTGTGTTTGTTTTGAAAATTAAAAATAAAAAACTTTTTTTAAAAAAAGAAAAACTATTTTCCTTGAAATAGCTTTTGACCATATTTGGTTATGTACTTTCAAAGTCTATAAATAAGTCTGTATGGTAGAGCAGAATAGATAAGATCTGAACTAGTATTTTAATTTTCCTCGTATTAAGAAAAATCATTTTCCCACAAAAAGAAGCTTTCAACTTCTTATCACATCGATGGAAATACATCAGGATTTGTAAGAGTAATATATTTGCAAACTATTCAGCTACTTGAAAACGGTCCTGAACTACAGACATCATGCCAGCAAAGATTGAAAGAAGGAAAAAGAAAAAGGATTTTCTTGCAGGCTGTGGCAGCCAGGCCTCCGGCCACATGGTATCTTGTCATGCAATCACCATTGTCTCATCACCACTCCAGCCTAGAGCCAAAGCATGCTCTTCTACCTGGAGCTTTGCCCGCGGATGCAGGGCTAGAAGAAGGTGGCATTTCACAGCTTCAGTTCCCCCAGCAGACAGAGTGCTGTGAGCTGCATCCAAGGCGTTCGGGGTCACAGCAGAATGAGCAACCAAAGCCTGTTTCTGCCAGTATGCCTGCCTCCCCCTCCCCCAGTTCTTGGAAGAGCCACTCACTGTCCCTGGCTCCCCAAGGGAAACACTGGGTGGCCATTTTGAAAGGGGTGGGAGCAGTTTATGCAAGCTGCGGGATACAGTCTGAGCCTCTTCAGTAGGGGCGCCTCCCTAGGAATTGCTGCCCGGCCTGGCCCGAGTGTTTGGAAAAACAAGACACTGCGGGAAGGAAAGGGGGAGAGGAGGAGGAGGAGGGGCCTTACCCGGAGGCCAGCCAGCAGATAAAAGCTGCAAGGCTCTGCCATAGTTCTTTTGGGCAAGCCATCCACACACGGCTTTCCGGTCCCTGCCCAAACTGCCCTGGAAGTGGTGCATCACCTTGTGCCCATCCTTGGCCTCTTCCCACTGGCCAGTGGCTTATTGATGCGAGCAGAAGCTGCTGGTTGGAGCAAGGGAAATTGTAGTGGTGGGTTCCCATAGCGACGAATGCCAAGGCATAGCTCAAATTGGAAGAAAAGTCTGTGCAGCTGTGGTGGAAAGAACCGGAGCAACACCAGGCAGCTTGGATGAGAAGGCACAAGTGAGGCGGTGGCTGCTATTGCTGGTAACTGAGCACACTGTGCCAATTTGCAAGTTACTCCTGAGGCAGGACATAATGTGAGACAAGACATAAAATGAGGCAGGGCAGAAAGAAGGAATAAAAACTTGCTTGTAGACGTGTAGAAGAACAGAAATGAAAATGCCAAACCGCAAGTTCACATCTGCCTCATGTTCAGCTAAAAGTTCAGCTAACCATAAATGACTGCTGAAACTTAGACACTTTTTGCAAGAAACCTGTGACCTCGATCTACGAAAGGAGGGCAAGATATTTAGCATAGTAACAGGAGCTCTGAACCAATCAATGCTAATATGTTATATTTCCGTGTTTTGTTACTTTTGAGGAATATGTAAACACTCACTTCTCCATAAGAAGGTGTTCAGATATTGCTTTTGCCACATTGCTCTGAACCTTTGCACAAATAAATACAACTTCTTTTGATTCCGAGGTCTGAGTCTCTAATTTTCTGCAACATTTCTGGTGACCGCGGCAGGACTCAGAGCGATATTTCACTGAGGATGGCACTGACCAACCAGTGCCCCGTCTGGGTCGTCACGCTTAACCTTCAAGTGCTACAGACAATTTCTCCAAAAGGAGGCAGACGGCATTGCAGGGGTACTCGGTGGTCAACCGACCGATCCAAGAACCCGAATGGAATCAAAATAAGTCATGAAACAACGCTGGCTGAAAAGAAGACGCCTGCAGGCAAATGTTGTGAAATTGTAGCCCCACTCATTTTGAGAGTGGAAGAGGGGGCCTTATCTTCCCCCTGGGTCTGGGATTGGCGCATCCTAAGGAGGCCCAAGAATTGTGTGGGTGGTTAAGCCATTGCAGTTCCTGTTGGTGACCATTGGAACGTCCGGCATCACAGGTCAGTGGTAGTGTCTTAGAAAATGGGTGGTGGAGGAAGTGTCCCTCGGACACCTCTTCAGTATATGTTGAGAAATTTTAAGAAAGGTTTTAGTGGAGATTATGGAGACCCTAAGGCCAATCCATGAGACTTAAAGAAATTCTGTGAAAATGAGTGGCCAAAGTTTAATGGAGGGTAATGTAACAGTACTGAAGGTACTTTTAATCTAGACATCATCTCAATAGTTCACCAAATTGTGACTCACCCAAATTGTGGTCACGCAGATCCATACCAATATATTGACCAGTGGCAAATAGTAGTAAAACAAAATCCTGAATGTCTTCGCAAATGCAGAGTCAAACTCATGCGAGTCTGCGTAGCGCGAATGAAAGGAAATCCCAAGTGTCACATTGAAGAGTCACACTGAAGGTAGACCTGTCTGAAAGACTGAACCCTATGAAGAAGATAAGAGTTTGACGGGAAGGGAAGTAGGGAAGGAGAGAAGGAAGGAAGAAAGTAGAGAAGGGAGGGAGGGAGAAAAGAAATGGAAAATAAGGTGGTGTTACAACAAGAAGAAGGGATGGTAAACAAAACAACCCAAACTGTATATTATAACCTATTAAATGAAATAATGAATGTATAAGAATGAGAAATATAAAGAAGAATAACCATTATGTGAATGTATACTTAAAATGGTATGTAAGAGAATTTAAAAAATGGAAAAAAAAGAAGATAAGAGTTTGGATCTTTAAAAAATCAGCCAGCACCTGCTGAGAGATCCAAGCTAGAAACCTGGCTGAATGCAAACAAGGTGTGAACAAATGTCTCTATACATCTTGATCTTTAAAAATATGCCAGCGCCTGCTGGGAGATCTAAGATAGATATAGAGATAGATATAGAAAAGTGTAACTTCGAGCAAAAGTAAGAAAATTTAGCATGGCCAATAGTAAAAGACACTCATTCAACAACTCACATGGGCAAGAGTGCACTAGCAGAAACCCTTGAGGTGTTCCCTAAATGGGAGAGATATGAAGGGAACCATGGATAAGACTTTGCAGAAGGATCATACAACCGAACTGGACATGTTTACTGGAGGAACCAAATTGGGAACCTCAGTCCATTTAGCTGAAAAACTATTGGACCTTAGTTTTGTTAGGAGTCAAAGAGGGGGTCCCAACAGTTAAGAACTTAGGGAAGGACTATCACATTCAACAGAAACAGGATGAAAATCCAGCATAGTAACAGGAGCTCTGAACTAATCAATGCTAATATGTTACATTTCCACGTTTGACAACTTTGGAAGAATATATAAGCACTCCCTTCTCCATAATAAGGTGTTCAGATGTTGCTTTTGCTACATTGCTCTGAACCTTTGTGCAAATAAATACAACTTCTTTTGATTCCGAGGTCTGAGTCTCTAATTTTCTGCAGCACTCCAATTGTCAGGGGGACAGGAGGAGGGCAAGAACAGCACATCCCCTGGTTGCGGGCTGGATGCGGGGGCCGAGGTGGAGGGGAGGGTGAGTGTGTAGCAGGCACCCAGAGGCCCCACAGAAGCTGAGAGGCAGGCTTGAAAGGCGGCTGAGGCTTGTCATCCACAGCCCCATCCCCCCTGAGGCAGCCCTTCAGCCTAGCATGGCAGGTCCGGGGTGGATTTCCCTCGCACACTTATCTTCCAGTTCCAGCTGTGGGGCTTGCACTTTTCCTCTCACCACATATGCCCACGAAAGTAAGGCCTGCGCTCAGCCAGAGATCATAGGCTGGTGGGGGAAGCCAGCTCGTGGAGGAGCCTACGGCAAAGCTGTGTGTGTCCTGGCTGCTGACAGCCACAGCAACTGAGGTCTAGCAGCTGCAGAGTCCAGGCAGGGGGCAAGATGTGGGCTAGGAGTGGGGTGCAAGTGGCAGTGGTTCACCTTCCTCTCTGCCCCAAGCCATAGGAGAAAGGGAAGAGTAGGCAAGGATCAGGGGTCGCAGCCAGCCGGGAAAGGCAAACTG
Source organism: Thamnophis elegans (assembly GCF_009769535.1). Taxonomy (NCBI): domain Eukaryota; kingdom Metazoa; phylum Chordata; class Lepidosauria; order Squamata; family Natricidae; genus Thamnophis; species Thamnophis elegans. The sequence goes on from NC_045549.1 coordinate 58,513,303, forward strand.
CTACCCAGCCCGGAGCAGTGAAAGGGACTGAGCCTCGCCATGACCACCCCCTCCATTGATGGCCCTTCAGCCTAGCATGGCGGCCCCAGAACAGATTTCCCTCCCCCACCATTGGCCTTTCCAACCAGTTGCAGCCCACTGGTTCGCACTGCTCTGCTCACCGTGGCTGCCCATGAAAGTAAAGCCTGCGTTCGGGCTGAAGGGTGGGGGCAGCAGTTGCGTGGGGCAGTGTGGGTACCACAGCCTTGTGGTGGCACAAGGGCAGCATTAATTGCTTCAGTGGGCTGTAATTTAGCAATAGCAATAGCAGTTAGACTTATATACCACTTCATAGGGCTTTCAGCCCTCTCTAAGCGGTTTACAGAGTCAGCATATCGCCCTCACAGTCTGGGTCCTCATTTCACCCACCTCGGAAGGATGGAAGGCTGAGTCAACCTTGAGCCGGTGAGATTAGAACGGCTGAACTGCAGATAACAGTCAGCTGAAGTGGCCTGCAGTACTGTACCCTAACCACTGCGCCACCTCGGCTCCTTAGGAATTTGAGGATCCCTACTCTAAGGCACAAGCCAAGGTGTGAGAGGCCAATAAGTAGTGGTACAGTGGGAACCAGGATGGGGCCAGCCAGCAATTTAACAACCAGTTCAGCTGAAGTAGTACGAACTGGTTGAATCCCACTACTGAATGGATTCATTCCCCCACTGAGCTATCAAGACCTTTATAGGAAGTAAATTTATTCACTCACATAAATTCACAGGTTTAGCAGCAATTCCTAACAGAATCTGCTTATAATTCAATGTTAAATGTTATTTTATTCTATTTTATGGAACAGAAAGGCAAAGTAATTGTGGTACAACATCACTAATAATGGTAAAATACCATAACAGATATTCCTAGTTATTGCACTGTACAAAACAGCATTAAAACAGTCAGATATATGTTTACCTAATAATCTATTTTTAAAGATGTTCACTTCTAGTGATGAGGACTTTACAACTTCCTGTGTAATTTGTTCCAGTCCCTAAATGTTTTTATGTTTAGGAAACTCTCTCTTCAACTTATCTTTCTTCCTCCAACTTTATCTTGCTTCCTCTCGCTTGCTGCTGTGTTGCCATGGTGAGACATCAGTTTGCAATTTTTTTCAGAACTCTGAATTTGAAGAGAAGTTAAGAGGGCTTCCGTCTGTTCTCTGACTAAATTGTCCAGAATGTCAATACTACTGTATATACTCGAGTATAAGCCTAGTTTTTCAGCCCACTTTTTGGGCTGAAAAAAGCCACCTCGGCTTATACTCGAGTCAGTGAAAAATTTGCCCGAAATGGAGGAGAAAAAGGGGCGGGGCCATGCCACTGGGTGACACTCGTGAATGGCCCAGTGCCCCTGTGAGTTTCCCCTCCCTCTGTGTCAGTTTGCCGCGCAGTGCGCACCGCACCATCCCCCCTCCTCACGTTCTAATGTAATGCAGGGCTGTCTTACGATTCCCCTTCCTCCCCCTCCTGCCGCTCTGCAACGATGTCCCACCTCCTCCTTGTTATGGCAAGCAGCCACATAGCGATGTCCCACCTCCTCTGGTACAGTGATCCAATGATAGGAATCACTGTGCCGTGTGTCATAGGAGGCGGGACATCGCTCCCGCGGCTGCACGGGACATCATCATCACAGCGGGACATCAGCATCATGAGGTGAGTGAAGTATTTCATTGAATACACCGCTAGTTTACTGTTTTTCTTTGAAATAAATATTCAAAAACATTATTGGTATCTATTTTTATTTTTGAAATTTACCGGTAGCTGCTGCATTTCCCACCCTAGGCTTATACTCGAGTCAATAACTTTTCCAGTTTTTTTGTGGTAAAATTAGGTGCCTCGGCTTATATTCGGGTCGGCCTATACTCGAGTATATACGGTATGTTTTTACTTAAATACCAGGAGAACTTGCTATATACTGGAAAATGTACTTTGTTTTCTATTACGATGACTATTGCCAGTTTTTATTGGGGGGGGGAGTTTTGTTGAAGTTGATGGAACTTGTTAAGATAGCTAAATTAACTTCCTTGATCAGAGAAAATTAACTATGTTTATTTCTGACTGGAAGTCCCCTACAGAAAAAAATAAAGTTTTGATGGTTTTGATGATTCGACAGTACAGATTTTAGAAGGAAGAGTCATGTTGTAACCATAGAGTAAGAAGTGAAGTTACAATTGTAACTAATATAAGTTATACATATATACAGTTTATTGCTGTAAAGAAGATATATTCAGACTCTTTGCAACAACACTTGAAATTTAGGTCAGGTGCCTCTCATTTGTCTTGATCATTAAGATTAAGATTAAGATTTAGTTTATTTGTATGCCGCCCTTCTCTGGGAGGGACTCAGGGCAGCGAACAACTCGAAAGGGGAAAGGGGATACAAACACAATACATGTAATTAAAATACACAAGAGTCATACAGCCGTACAAGTCGAGAGGGGAGGGGAACTCATCAACCCCAGGCCTGCCGGCACAGCCAGGTTTTGACGGCTTTCCGGAAGGCCTGGAGAGAGGTGAGGGTCCGAATCTCCGCGGGGAGTTCATTCCAAAGGGCTGGAGCTGCTACAGAGAAGGCCCTCCCCCGGGTAGTAGCCAGATGGCATTGGCTGGTAGACGGAACCCGGAGGAGGCCGACCCTGTGCGATCTAACGGGTCTATGGGAGGTAATTGGCAGCAGGCGGTCTCTCAAGTACCCAGGTACTCAAGTACCCATTGCTGACATGTTTCTTGATTGTTGCTGACATGTTTTTACCTCTTGATTGGAGTCCACCTGTGGTAAATTAAATTTATTGGACATGATTTGGAAAAGCACACACCTCTCTATAGAAGGCCTCACAGCTGACAATGGAGCAAAAGCCATGAGGTCAAAGGAACTGCCTGTAGAACTGAGAGACAGAATTATTGCAAGGCACCAATCTGGGGAAGGCTACAATAAAATTTCTGCTGCACTGAAGGTTCCTAAGAGCACAGTGGCCTCCATAATTCTCAAATGGAAGAAGTTTGGCAAAACTAGGACTCTTCCAAGAGCTGGTCTCCTGGTCAAACTGAGCAATCAGGGGAGACGAGCCTTAGTAAGAGAGGGGACCAAGAACCTGTTAGTTACTCTGACTGAGCTCCAGAGATCTTGTGTGAAGATGGGACAGAGTTCCAGAAGAACCGTCACTGCAACCCTCCACCGATCTGAGCTTTATGGCAGGGTGGCTAAGTGGGAACCTATCCTCAGTGCAAAACACATGAAAGCCCACTTGAAGTTTGCAAAAAAAAGCTCCTGAAAGACTCTCTGTGAGGAACAGAGTCTGGTCTGATGAAGCCAAAATTGAACTGTTGTCAATTCTAAATGTTATATCTGGAAGAAACCACACACTGTTCATCATCTGCCCAATATCATCTCAAAAATGAAGCATGGTGGAGGCAGCATCATGCTGTGGGGGTGTTTTTTAACAGCAGGGACTGGTCAGAGTTGAGGGGAAGCTGAATGGAGCAAAGTACAGGGTATCTCCATGACCATGATCCTAAGCACACAGCCAAGACAATACAGGACACTGGCTTAGGGACACTGTCCTAGAATAGCTCAGCCAGCACCCTGACTTGAACCCTATTGAACATTGCTTAAGAGACCTGAAAATGACTGTCCACCGAGGTTCCACCACAAATGCGTGTACGACAAAAGCGCGTGTGACTAAAGCGCGGTGACAAAACCGCGCCGTCAAAACCGCGGAGATGAATGAGCGCTGAAGCGTGCCGACAACAGCGCGCTGACAGAAGCGCGCTGTAACCTAAACCTAACCCTAAACCTAACCCTAAACCTAACCCTAAACCTAACCCTAAACTTTACCTTAACTTAAATCGCGCTTTTGTCAGTGCGCTGTTGTCGGCGCGCTGTTGTCGGCGCGCTTTTGACATCCCGGTTTTAGCGCCGCGGTTTTATCGGTGCGCTTTTGACGTTCGCGGTTATGTCGTGCCACGGTCCACCGATGGTCGCCATCCAACCTGACTGAGCTTAAGAGGATTTCCAAGGAAGAATGGCAGAAAATCCCCAATCCAAGGGTGCAAAGTTGTTGCATCATACCCAAAAGACTCTCCTGTAATTGCTGTCAAAGGTGCTTCAACAAAGTACTGAGTGAAGGGTCTGAATATTTATGTGATATTTCAGTTTTTTTCTTTTTAATAAATGTATGGACTTTTCTAAACTTTTGTTTTCACTTTGTCATTATAGGGTACTGAGTGTAGATTCATGGGGAAAATGAATTTCAACAACTGTAGAATCAGGCTGCAGCATAACAAAATTGACAAAAGAGAAGGGAGTCTGAATACTTTCTTAATGCATTGTATTCATGAGTTAGAATGCACACCAGCAATTCAGAAGTGTTTTAGAAACTCACAAATAGGGAAACAAATCCGCACTGAAATCTATTTCAAATGTTATTCACTTAAAAATATAAATTACACTAATGCCTAGTATACCTCTCATGAAGTGCTATGTCTTTCTTTGTTTCAACTTGCTATCTAATCAATTTAGCTGAATTCCCTGCCTAAGTGCATAGTTTCACTGCACCCTCAAGCTTTCTCGTTCCTCACCGATGCTGTCTCAAAGCTGGATTGAAAACACATTCTTTGTATCGGCACATGTTGAAAGCAAGTTGCCAAGTGTTCATTATAAACTACTGGGTACTGCATCTTTCACCCCCTCTCCCAATCCAGTGCTTTCCGTTGCATTTTCTTGCTGCTATGCTCTGCCCCCCCCCCCAATTTTCTTGGCCAAGAAAGCAATTGCCAAGTGTGTTTTCCCCCCATCACTGGACATATATACTTGGGTATGTGTGTTTACAATACAAAGTTTATTTGATAGATACAGAGTCAAAGCATCAAAATGTAGCTACTGTATATGCAGACCCAAGTAGTTTTAAAATAAAAATTTGTTTCTTGTATTTTGCAGGCCTGCCTCAATAAAGTCTGCTGCAGCTTGTTACAGGTAAAATGCACTGTTTTGAATAAATAAATGATAAATAATAGTAAAAGGCTTCTCAAAGAAGATTGCATAGATACTATTGAGGCATTATTACTTTTGTTATGCTCTCTACATCTTTCACTTATTAATATATGTATTTATTTATTTTTCTGCTAGTCTTCTGCCTGCCTCCCTCTCTTTCCAATATGGTGTGTCAGCCGGATCTCCAGCATGGGTTTCTTCAGCATGCTTGCCATCGGCTGCCATAGTAATGGGGAGGGGGAGTTCAAGTATTTGGGATGGGAAAGTGAACAGGTGTAGTCCCATGAGAACTGAAAGGGAGGTTTGCACTCATAAATTATGGCACTGCTGAAGGGAAGTGTTTACACTCTGTCAAGGCAAACCGTCCTGAGATTCCAGATGGGAGAAATACCTGAAGGTGGGCTTTTCCACAACATCATACTGGACCTTGATTGGACTCTCAGTGCTGGACCCTGAGGGGAGGGATTTGGGGTGACTTTGAATCTGTAACTTTCGCGCATTTTGAATCAGATCTTGCCTTGCTTTCGCTGCTATTACTTCAAACTTCGCAAACGTACCTCTTCTCTAAATCAATGGAGTTGACAGTTTTCTTTCTTAAGTTTTGAACGGAAGCAGGCCCGGCATGATGGCTGTTTATAGTGTTTACACTTTGTGTTGAAGATCAGGGGTCCCCAACTCCTGATCCATGGACCTGCAGCAGTCCACGGCATGCCAGCAAGCAGTCCGCACAAACTTGCATCCACAGGATGCAAGCAGCAAATGAAACTTTGCTCCCTCTAGTCTGCAGAAAAATCGGTTCCACCACAAAACCGCGGTAGACTAAAGCGCGTGTGACTAAAGCGCGGTGACAAAAACGCACCGTCAAAACCACGCGACAACAGCGCGCCGACAACAGCGCGCCGACAGAAGCGCGCTGTAACATAACCCTAAAAATAACCCTAAACCTAACCCTAAACCTAACGCTAAACCTACCCTAAACCTAACCCTAACCCTAACCCTAAACCTTACCTTAAATGAAATCACGCTTCTGTCGGCGTGCTGTTGTCGGCGCGCTGTTGTCGGCGCGCTTTTGACGTTCACGGTTATGTCGTGCCATGAGAAAAATCTCTCTCCACAGAACCGATCCCTGATGCCCAAAAGGTTGGGGGCTGCTATTGTAAATGATTTCTGTTTTAGTTAGTTTGTATACTATAGTGACATAATGCGATATTAATAGTCCGTAACAGACTATTACTACTTGCTGCAATAGTTGTACAAACTATTGCATTCAACATATAGCAATAGCAGTAGACTTATATACCGCTTCATAGGCCTTTCAGGCCTCTCTAAGCGGTTTACAGAGAGTCAGCATATTGCCCCCAACAATCTGGGTCCTCATTTTACCCACCTCGGAAGGATGGAAGGCTGAGTCAACCCTGAGCCGGTGAGATTTGAACCGCTGACCTGCTGATCTAGCAGTAGCCTGCAGTGCTGCATTTAACCACTGCGCCACCTTGGCTCTAAACATGCAATGCAGCCTATTACAACAGCCTGTAGCAGCCTACAATATATACAATTAAATGAAATAATTTAGTTTTAAACTAACTAGACAATTGCATATTTCATGTTAGGACTTTTTAAACAGCATTAAAATTGCCAGCATTAGTTTTGCTGAACAGAGTCAACAAAGATTGATAATCAAACCATACCTGTTAAATTAGTAATTACTTGGAGGATAGTTTTAGCGTTAGGGTATATTTCTGGAAATGAAACATGCAACTATTAAAACAATGATTTAATGATAGGTGTCCCATTCCTTAGAATTTATAGAAAATTTGTTGCTGTTTACCTTGATGAATTAATTGGATATATCACTGTTTTTTAAAATAATTATATGAAAATAGTTTTGACCTGCAGTCACTTAAGAAGTTATCGCTTTCATCTTAGAGGAGAATAACTACAAAATATCAACCATCAAATGTTAGTCAACGAATGATTCAGCATTCTGAATTACTTGTATATCTTTTTACACTGAATGGTTTTTGAAAATAAATTGTACAGAGACAGTTTTCTCATAAAGTGAAGAATGGATCCAGATGCTTGTAAAAAGGAGACATTTCATGAGTAATTGTCCTTTTGGTTTACATTTTCATCTGAGCCAAGAAGCTGGATGTTGTAAAAGTAAAAAAGAACATAACAGAAAATACAATGTATCAAGCATCAGCATAACAAGAAGTATTTCCATATTTTAATATTGAAAGCCAAAAAGCACGTTAAAACAGGGCTGCTTTTAAAGACTCAGCCACTATATGCAAGTGAAACTCAAAAAATTAGAATATCATGCAAAAGTTCATTTATTGTAGATTGTAGAAGTTTATTTATATGCCGCCTTTTCCCTGGGGGGACTCAGGGCGGCTTACAACTCGAGAGGGGGGGGGAAGACAAACTTTTAACACGTAAGACAATACATAAGACAATACATCATTAAAACACAGCATTCATACCATTCGGGCGGGTTACAGTCTTTAGCCCCAGGCCTGACGGGATAGCCAGATTTTGAGGGCTGTGCGGAAGGTCTGGAGGGTGGTGAGGGTACGAATCTCCACGGGGAGATCGTTCCATAGGGTCGGAGCTGCCACCGAGAAGGCTCTCCTCTGCGTAGTTGCCAGTCGGCATTGACCGGCAGATGGAACTCGGAGGAGGCCTAATTCACTTCCCTATTTTAAGCTATATCTAAATATTGTATTTGTTGATTGTCCCTACCTACCTACCTATCCTACCTACCTACCTATCACCATTTGGACTTCTTCCAGCATTATCTCAAATGGTGTCCAGAGAAGAATGGAAGACATTTGGGGTGGGGGTGTTCTGTTTAGAAATAAAGAGCTTGGCCCCACAATTTAGCTAAGGAGGAAAGAAATACAAATGAAATGGTTTAAGTAGCTGGTTACAATGTGACTCAGAATGTTTTTATTTTTTAAAATGGCCTATTGAATGGCATACAGTGTTATATTTATTCTGCATGTATCTGTGTACATTCTATTGCTACTACCACAAAATGATAAAACAATATTTTATTTAAAATTACTTTACAGTACTCTGAACACCAAAGGTCTTTGTGCTGCAAAGACCTGCTGTCAGCTTACATTTATATTGAACTAGAAACTGTGAAAATGTGTTTCTTAGCTCAACTAAAATCAATTTGGTTAAAGCTGAGAAAAAGTCAAATATGTAAAAAACATACTCTGCCTGGTTCATGATTCTTTTATTAGGAGTATTTCCTGCTGAACTAATGTCTACCAGAAAACAAAAATAAAAAGAAGACTTCTTTTTTTAAATGATTTTTAATTTCAGTTCCCAAAATCAAAAAAGTTGAAGCTTAAATCTCGTACACATCCATATAGAGATGCAGGCCCACATATTGTTAGAATGGAAGTTTTGTATTTATCCACCTTTATTTCATAGGCGTAGCCAGCATTTCATCACAGAATAAAAGCAAGCCATGTGGATTAAGGAATGGAAAATTGGAATGTGGAAATTCTACAATCCTTGAAGTCCAAATGTAACCAACAAAATGATCACTTCTCAGCACCTATTTTTGCCAGTGCAAGTCTCATTTTTAATATTGTTATAAACAGTGGAATGATACCGTAGAATAAATATAATGTGATATTATTCTTAATACCATAATCAACACATAAAAGACAAAAAGTACAATTTTTTAAAACCCAGTATAAAAATATATAAACAAACTATTTCAGCAAGAAATATCTGATGCTTAGGAAGACATGTAAGGCTGAAAGCTTTTTAAAGTAAGCTTTGAACAATAACTGCTTAAGGTTTGCTGAAAGAAAAATCCACCCAAAAGTCTCCCCTTCCCTCCTTGGTTTGGGTTATAGGGAAATGAGAAATCTGCTCAGTTTAGTGTGTTTCAGTTTGGTTTCCTTAATACAATAATTGTGAATTTTATTTCAATCCCCAGTGTACTTGTATTCAGAATTACTAAAGCATATAGTTCCCCAATATATATATATATATATATATATATATATATATATATATATATATATATGTGTGTGTGTGTGTGTGTGTGTGTGTGTGTGTGTGTGTGTGTGTGTGTGTGTGTGTGTGTGTGTGTGTTTTATTTGTGCTGATAAATAAATAAAGGGAGATTTATATTTATTTATCAGCACAAATAAAAAAAAACCACAAATATAACAAAGGCAACAGTAAAAAATATTGGGTTTCTGTCGTGATGGACTCTTGTGACGAGCCGATTGACAGATGATGGAAGCAGTTAGCTTCCTCCCATAATTGGGGCTTACCAGGGGTTGTAAATAAATATATATATATATATATATATATATATATATATATATATATATATATATATATATATATATATATATATATATATATATATATATTTATATATTCCGAACTTGATCATTCTAACCGCTGCAATGATACCCAGTATTTTTTGGAAAGAACTTTTGATCTTTTTACAAAGATTAGCTGAACTGTGAGACATGCTCCAATGTCCAATATAATTTTGTATCTTATAAATTTATCAAAAGAACATTGACTACCATTACATCTGTAGGAAGCTAAAACCCACTTGTCTGCTACAAAAATGAAATATCCTGGGAAATATTAAGAAGGCAGAATATTATATTTCCCTGGATAAGAAATGGAAAAACATGTTTTTAAGCAGGAAGCAGACTCACTCTTAATAGCCCCCCCATCTTTGTCAATGGGCCAGTCTATTCTACATAACAAAGATTTCTCCCTTCAGCTCCAGGGTGATGGCATTAAGGTATTAGCTCTTTACCCATCTCACAGGGCACCTGGGAAGAAGCAAATCTCAACCAAACATGGACTCAAAATACCTAGAGTTGCCCCTGCATGGCCCCATGGGGGGGTCTCACAACCAATCAGAATACAAGATCAAGATAAAAGGACAGAGAGGGCATACAGCCAGGAACCTTCAGCATCTCACTCTCTTTTCTTCTTCACCCAACATCTGGAAGCATGTGATCCCCTGTTGGAAGAAATGTCCATCTGGGTTCAGCTCCAAGTGGGGAAAAAGACACTGGAGACATGGAGGCTGCTTGAAAAGATGGTTTAATGGTGGACAGGACCACCTAGCTTGAGACCTGAACAGAAACTTGAGACCTGAACAGGGCCTTCTCAGTAGTAGCCCCGACCCTTTGGAACGAACTCCCCGTGGAGATTCGTACCCTCACCACCGTCCTGGCCTTCCGCACAGCCCTCAAGAACTGGCTAGCCCGTCAGGCCTGGGAACAAGGATAGTTACCCCTCCCGAATGATGAATGTATGTTGCTTATTACTTTTATTATATGTGTCTATGTCATTGTTTGTACTTCCCCTCCCTGATTTTATGTGAGCCGCCCTGAGTCCCCTCAGGGAAAAGGGCGGCCTACAAATGTTAATAAAATCAAAACCAAAAACACAAAAAAAAATCAAAAGGGGACCACATGCTTCAATGTTGGGTGAAGAAGAGAGAGAGCGAAGAAGGGGCTTGCTGATTTTTTATAAATCTATTTGGCCCCACCTCTTTGTTTCCTGTTCCTGTGGAAGAAATGTATTCTGATTGGTTGTCAGACTCCCATGGGGCCAAGTTTGAGTTTCCAGGTGCCATGTGGTGAGTGGGGTAAAGGGCTAATACTATCAAGCCTTAATCCCATCCCTCTGGAGCTGAAGGGGAGGACTCTTTATTATGTAAAGGGACTGGCTTGGGCATCTTAATGGCCCATTGACAAAGGGGGATGGGCAGGAAGCTGTAGGGAGCTACTCTGTCTTTAAAACATGTTTCTCTCTTTTCACATCCAAATACAATATTCTGCCTTTTCAATATTTCCTTGGATATTTCATTCTTCTAGGGGAGGAATAGGTTTTAACTTCCTACAATCCCTCCTTTTTTGTTCAGGAGTTCAAGCCATGTGGTCCTGTCCACCATTAAACCCTCCAGACCTTCTGCACAGCCCTTAAAACCTGGCTGTCCCGTCAGGCCTGGGGTTAAAGACCGTAACCCACCCGAATTGTATGAATGTTGTGCTTTTAATGATGTACTGTCTTATATGTTAATGTTTGTTCTCCCTTCCTTCCAAATTGTAAGCCGCCCTGAGTCCCCCCAGGGAAAAGGGCGGCATATAAATAAACTACATAAACATAAACTACATAAATAAACCATCTTTCCAAGCAGCCTCCATGTTTCCAGTGTCGTTTTCCCCACTTGGAACTGAACCCAGAAGGACATTTCTTCCAACAAGTCAACTTGAAAATTATTTCTATACTACAATTTTATATGTAGCTTTGTACCATATTCAAAATGGTAACACACACAAAAAAACCTTTTTGTAAAATTTTAATATTTAAGTTTTATGGTGTTTCTTAAATTTTATACCATCGTACTAGTGTTTCTGACATTCTATTTAGGACTAAATACTAAGCATCCTTTTAAAAAAAGACATACTCGGGGATTTACTATTAATGAAATATTGAACAGCCTCAATTTCTATTAATCATATCAATTCCATTTATTCAGTTGTACCCTGTTCTTTGCCTTCCGTGGTATTTTTCTCTTTTGTTTTATTCTTTTTCTGCTCTCCCTTGCTGGCTCCCCAGCAATCGTGACTAAACTAAGCCTGGCGTGGAGAAAAGAGGCTCTAGGAAAGAAGACTAAGGCCAAAGACATTAGGATTTCCTTTTCCGTGATTGTGATATTGTGATACACAGGGAGCGCTGTGGAAGAAACAGAACACATCTACGTTTTGCCTGAGAGGGCAATAGTTCAAATGGTGCTGATGCCTTTCATCATCAAGGCTTTTACTCCGTCTGGCTACCGCTCGAAGGGTCTAACGGGGATCCTGCGGAGAGCCGCTTATGCTGGCGAATCCAAGACTTTCTCCTCCCTCCTTCTCTCTTTTTGGTGCGGCTTTTCCCGCACCCGCTCTCTCTTCCGCCGCTTGAGTGCTAGTTTAGGCGCTTGCTGATTGGACACAAACACACACACACACACACACGTCGCCTCCTCGCTCGCAGACAGCCGCTGGGGAGGAGCCAGAAGGAGCGGCTGCTGAAGCCAGCTGCCCCCAAAACGCACGTTTTGAACATGAATTAGGTTGGGAAAAGGCTGGGGGAGCGCGACTGCGACTTCTTCCCCTCGCCGCCCTTCGAAGATCACGGCTGGGCGGCGGCGGCGGCGGCGGCGGCAGAGAGTGGACGAAGCGTGGAGCGCTCAGACCGACCGCTAAACTGCCCCTTCGCCTGGAATGTCTCTCTCTCTCTGCTCCCAGGGCGATCTTTACAGGTGACTGCGCTCGCCAGCCTAGTTTCTAGCGGAGAAAAGCGCAAGCGTAGCCCGGGAAGGGTTTGCTGGACCGCGCGCGAGGTGCCGTGCGGGGGGAAGGGGATAAAATTGCTCGCGCGGAAGCTGCGAGAGCCGAGGTGGCGCAGTGGTTAGGGTGCAGTACTGCAGACCACTTCAGCTGACTGCTATCTGCAGTTCAGCGGTTCTAATCTCACCGGCTCAAGGTTGACTCAGCCTCCCATCCTTCCGAGGTGGGTGAAATGAGGACCCGGATTGTTGTTGGGGGCGATATGCTGACTCTGTAAACCGCTTAGAGAGGGCTGAAAAGCCCTATGAAGCGGTATATAAGTCTAACTGCTATTGCTATTGCCGTCCTATCTTCGTTCGCTCTTTGCAGCCTCGCTTGGATAAGTCAGTGGCGCCTTTTCGTTTCCACTGCTGGCCTCGCCTCCCACCTCCTTCCTCGTTTCCAGTTGAATGGTTGGCTTCGCTGGAATGCCTTCCCCCGCTATCATCCACCCGGTGTGCGAAACGGAGGAAGGGATGGAAGGAGGTTGTGGGGATGTTCTTCATTTTGCCTCTATAAACGTTTTCTTCCACGTCTTTTTTTTGGGGTGGGGGGATGCCCTTCCATCCCAGCCGAGAGTGTTCCCCGAAGTAGCAGCAATGGCTTCTTCGAGTTGCAGTTACAGGTGGCAGCGTAGCTAGAGCCCCCCCACCCCACCCTCCTCCGCCGCCGCCACCCCGTTTCTTGGAAGGAGTTGTCGCGATTTCCCTGCGCCGCATCCGGTCGCCCATTCCGCCAGCCGCTCTCGATCCCCAACCGCCGCAAAATCCCCCCCCAGTGCCCCGCCTCCCCTTCGAGCGCGCCTCTGGTTTTTCCCACGGATTGCGCAGCCGAAGGGAAACGGGCCGGGAACGAGGCCTCGAGGTCAGGGGCTTCCAGGAACCGGCAGCGGGGCAGGCAAGTTCGTGGGAACAGGCGAGTCAGAGCCCCTTCTAACTTGGTGGGAAGGTTACCACCGAGGCTGCAGCCAGCAACCCTCTCTGGCTTTCCTTGAAGTTTGAGGGTTTTTCAGGGAGCCCCGAACTGTATCTGTGCCTCTCAAAGTGGCTCCATGAAGACTTTGTTGCCCAACTCATAAGGCTGATTCCCACGTAGTACTAAATGTTTTAGTTCACTTATTGACTGATCCCATTTTTTATCCTAGCCTGCCTCTGAATTTAGGAGGATTTACAAGATTTGCCCTGTCCCTTTTATTCTTGTAATAAACTGGTGGATTAGGCTGCAGGGTATTGACCAGCCAGGTCATCTGCTGAGCTGAATGGCTGGGTAAGAATTGGGTCCATTTTCCCTAAACTGCCTTTTTAGATGTAGCATAGGTAAATAAATACATATTAACAATTAACATCTGCAATATATGAATGCCATTTAATGAGACATTTTAACAAGATAAAAAATTAAAATCAATCACATAGTATTGTGAAATGAAAAAGAAATCAATTTCCCAGAAAAATCTTTCTCTCAGGGAAAATAGTGGTATTCTATCAGGCACCTGTCTTCAAGCAAAAGGAAATTCCAAAGTTTTGAAGGCTATCAGTATCTTTTCTTTTGTGAAAAGGTTCCTTTTTGGAATTTTGTTCATCAAACAACTATTACAAGAAAAGACCAGCTGAGGCTGCACTATTTTTAGTTGATGGATCATTGATGATTTTAATGAATAGTGGAAACAATAGCTTGCAGCCATAGAGACACCTATTTCTAAATATTTTGGCTCCAAATATATTGCAGCACAAGATGTATCTAAATAAACAGAACAGGTTAGGTACTTTAAAATATTTTAAAGATTGTTTTATGCTTTCTCATATTTTAATATACTTTTTACTTATGTTTTAAAAATTTGTCTATCATTTTATTAGCCACTGAGAACTATTTTTAGTAGAATATTAGATAATTTTTGTTGATGTGCAAAATTAATCTTTGATTTGTCAGTTATTTAAAAAGCTTATTTCAAGCTTTGATAGGTGGAATGAATAACTACAAAAATAGTTGGATTTTAGAAAAAACGATTTGTTTTCTATTATACCTTGATTTCATTTGTTTACAAATGATTTTATAGTCATAATTATATTGTTTTCCATAAGCTTAGAAAATAATTGATTACAATTTGCTATGCCTATTAGGTTCATTATGAATTTATTACAATAGGATGTTGTCCTCTGAAAGGCCTTTGTAAGCCATGTATTAGTTAGAAACATTTTGGTTGACATTTTGGTTGATGTCAACCAAACATTGAAACATTTGGTTTGACATCAGATTGCAATATTTTGCCTAGATGTTTTTGTGTAGCAAGGGTTTCAGTGCTATGTTTGCTGTTTGAATTTTTAATTCAATTTATTGGGGGAAGGGAAAATGAAAGCTAAGCATTATGTATTTCTTTCTGATTTTTAATCATTTTTTTACTTGTTTAAAATTTCATTATTGGTTGGAATTTAGATGCAACTGAAGAATTAGAAATTTTATTGTGACATAACTACAAGTTTACTCTACTAAATGCATTTAAAATTGATAATACAAAAGCATGTGCTACAATGCTTCCAACATTTTAATACATTATAAGAACCTTTGCAACTTTATTATATTTCCTTATGATTTGCTACCTTGTCATTTATTATATGCATGTTATTCATAACTACCTTTTGACAGGCATTGCAAGGCTAGTGGAGAAAATAATACCTTTCATCTTGATGAAATAGACTTGCTTTGTTACACCAGAACAATATGCCAAATTATAAGGTTATAACAAGGAGCCTTTCATAAAATTTTAAAGGAGTAACAAAACCAAGTTCAATTAAATAGACACTGGAGAACAAGAATGGATAATATTGTTACTAAATATATCACTGAGCTAAAAGATTGCTGAAATTTTATTTTACAATGTCCAAATTTGATATTCTTATTTAGAGATGCAGCAGTATTTTTCACTGGATGAATAAAGTAACTAACTCCAGAGTTTTATCAGTGTTTCTGAATTTGTGGACATTTAATTCTGCATTAATTTGTGGTCATCTCTGTGCTGTATTTGATTATGGTGCTAAGATTGTGTCTCATTACATTTTGTCAATCGGGTCAGACAGGAGACTACAGAATTGGATGCGGGACAGAAAGATGAGATAGCTGATCATCCAATGGGATCATTATCTGAAATCAGTAAAATCAGACAAAGGAGACTTTTCTTTGAATTGTCTGAATTCCACTGCAGTGGAAAATATATGCACAAAGTATGCCTTGTTTCTGCTGTACCATGATTTCTTTCATTGGTATTTAAAGCCAGGAGGAGCATTTTCTTTTTTCCATTTATCTTTCGCCCTTTCATGCACTGTAATACCATTTTATATAATCACAAATTCTTCCTCCTTAAACAGTAACAAAGCAGTTAACTTTTATTATTCAGAATTCCTTGGAGGGCATTACCTTAAATCACAGAACTGTCAAAACTCACAACATTCCGAGGTAGTTCGCTTGGAAGTCAGTCTTAGTGAAATTAATTTTTCGTAAGGCTAATTCCCGTCATTAATACACTTTGAAAATAATGGGAAGTTGGATGAGATGTGGCCTTGCAATCATTCTCATGCACTGCAAATACTGTAGATGACTAATAACAAATATCTAAGTCCTCTTCTATGACATATTAATGTAAAAAATCAGCATGTTAAAAATAAATACAATTATATACAGGTAGTCTTCAACTTACAACTGTTCTTTTTTGTACTACTCTTTGTTTAGTGACAGTTCAAAGTTATAATATCACTGAAAAAAGTGACGTACAACTGTTTTTCACACTTATAACTGTTGCAGTATCCCCACAGTCATGTAATAAAAGTTCGGACCTTTGCAACTCGCATGTATTAATGACAGTTGCAGTGTCCCAGACCATGTGATCACCTTTTGTTACCTTCTGACAAGCAAAAGTGGGGAACCAGATTCACTCTGGAACGATCTCCCCATGGAGATCCGGACCCTCACCACCCTCCAGGCTTTCTGCAAAGCCACGAAAACCTGGTTGTTCCGGCAGGCCTGGGGCTGATGGATTTCCAGCCGCACTTGAAATGTTGTGACTGTTGTTGTTTTTTAATCTGTTTTTTTCTTTTGTCTTATTTGTACCCCCTTCCCACCTTTGGTTGTTAGCCGCCCCGAGTCCCTCGGGAGTGGGGCGGCATACAAATTAAATAAACAAACAAATAAACAACACTTAACAACCACTACTATTTTAACTGCAGTAATTCATTTACCAACTATGGCAAGAAACATTGTAAAACGAAGCAAATTTAACTATCTTGCTTAGCAATGGACATTTTAGGCTTCATTGTGGTTGTAAGTTGAGGACTATCTGTACACAGAATTCAGGTATGCATGAATGTATGTAAATAAGCCTTGTTTCACATTTTTCATGGAAAATATATATAAGTAATGAGAGAAAGACATGTTTTGTATCCGCAAATAACCTCATGTGAAACATTTTATCCTAACTGCACATTAATCATTCTTGAATTTTAGATTGCATCCCTTAAAAATAATCTTAGCATAACTTAATACAGGTAGTCCTTTTAAACATCCATTCCATTCAGTCACTGTTTGAAATTACAAAGGCACTGAATTAAGTGACTTATGACTAGTCCTCAAAGTTCTAGCTGTTGCACCTCTGCAATTATGTGAAACAAATTTGGTCTCACATGGGCCAATCTTTATGATTGCCTTTTGGTTGCCTACCCACTATCTACCTGACCACCACATTCTGCACTATTACTACCAGCCAGGGCCTTTCATTTTTGTATTACTTTCTTTTATGCTGGTACCACTGGAAAGTCTCTTGTGGCCTGACCAGATTCTGAATGAAAATAGGCCCAGCTGTCACAAAAGAAGGCCCTTCCAGCTAAGTAAAGATAGTTTGGAACAATTTTGTTTTAAAGTCAACAAGAAGCCCATATAACTCAACACAATTCTTGGCGCAGTGGTTAAATGCAGCACTGCAGGCTACTTCAGCTGACTGCAGTTCTGCAGTTCGGCTGTTCAAATCTCACTGGCTCAGGGTTGACTCAGCCTTCCATCCTTCCGAGGTGGGTAAAATGAGGACCCGGATTGTTATTGGGGGCAATATGCTGACTCTGTAAACCGCTTAGAGAGGGCTGAAAGCCCTATGAAGTGGTATATAAGTCTAACTGCTATTGCTATTATATGTATAAAAATAATAAAGAGAAATATATGAGAATGGAAACTATGAAAAATAAATAATTATATTTGCAAAAATGACATAAATTGAAAATTAGAAAAGTAGCATTGACTGTTCATATATACTGAATTATTAGCCTCTCAATTTAACCCGTCCATATTTAAAATCTATCAATTCACAGATGAACTTTAAACATGTAGAAACCCAGCACAATGGCAGAACAGCAGAATACAATGGTGGACCTAATATTCTGTCCCCCTGAACAGCGAGGTTAGTCCTACAGAACAAAAAATAATAAACGAAGAGAGAAAAGAGGTAAAAATAACTTAGTTAGCTTTATTCGGATATTGGCTATGAAAATGTTTAAGGAGCCTAGTAGCTTTGATGAAGTGCTAGGCAGATAATAGTTCACACTAGGGGTACGATGGCCTAGGACCCTGGCAAAAATTGACTTGGAAGGAGTCTGTCCCATCTCCAAAGATAGTTCCCCCCCCTCCCTAATTCCCAAGTGTGTAGCAGAAGAGGAAAAATCCCACGCATACCAAACTCCCTTCCCCCCCAGCACAATGGCAGAACACCGGAATACAATGGTGGAACTGACAAATATGCTGCAAGAATGTAAATAAATGAGGCTAAATATTTATATTGTCTATAAGGTTTTTAATATAACATAAAAACTTAGAACAAAATTAAGAAACTAATTTGGCATCCTGCAAGGTTTTGTTTCTACTTGCTGTAGCTGATATCAGTAAACAGTCTTGTGTGAAACTAGGGCACTTAAAGGCATTAAAATGACTGCTTTGGTTTGGAATTGCACCCAAGTTTTGTTTGTTTTCCTGTTACAAATTTCAGCTTTGGTTATTGATTTTGTGACTAAGTGTAACATTTAATGGTAACAAACGGCTCCTAAACTAGCTATGTGCCAAAGTATACCTAATATTGTTCATTTATGATAGGACCCATTTCAATTTTTAATTAAAAATAGTTATGGCTAATAAATAGATTTGAGCTATGGCTCCTAGAAGAGAAATGCTAATTATTTATCCATGTTGTCATATGATCTGTCTTCTAGTAACCCAGAGGTTTTATTATGATTTCCTTTCCCTGTGTCACTGTTCTTAAGGTTTGAACTAAAACTGAGGGTTTTGAAACATGTAATCAAAGCTCCATTTATAGTTGCCCTCTGCTTTTAAAAAAAAAAATTATTCAGAAAGCAAGAACCCTGCTTTCTATAAAAACTCATGCTTTAAAATGTTAGTATTAAAATAAAGATGTTTCCCATTGTTAATAAAATAATAGTACTAGGTATACTTTTAAGTGTATTATATCATAAAATGCAGGTATTGAATGAGAGCATATTAGCATCTCTTTTAAATATCAAATATTGTATTGCATTGTGTGTTTTAATTAAAATATTACGCTGCTTTAGAATATTCCTTTGTAGTCAGTTTGATACATTCCTAATGACTTTGGATTTAATTCCAATAAATTGGACTTGAAATGTCAAAGTATTAAAGGATCAAATAAATCACTATGTTTACAGGAAGATCCAATTGGAAAGACACTAAATGCCAAAACCTTCTGTGATAATACTAACTTTTATG
Source organism: Thamnophis elegans (assembly GCF_009769535.1). NCBI lineage: Eukaryota > Metazoa > Chordata > Lepidosauria > Squamata > Natricidae > Thamnophis > Thamnophis elegans. The sequence goes on from NC_045549.1 coordinate 58,532,466, forward strand.
AAGCCCTGACTTCTAAACAGGTCTTTAAACTAAAATTGAGGGACATCCCTCTTTTAGACAGTAAATATTCCTCAATTTCTTAGTAACTGCTTGCTCATTGAGTTGCTAAGGCTTGAGTTTCAGCATCTCTAGGCTTTAATGTCTAATATTCCAAACTGCAATCTGTTTATATATACATTTAATTAAGTTGACATTTCTATCTATGTAAAAAGAATACTTAGTTGTTCAGATATATGTCAACAAAGTTACAATTAATTTCATATGTTTTCTGTTATTGCACATTATTTTGAAGTCTGGTTCATTACTTTTCAACACCACAGATTGCCGCATCATGCAGTTGTATGGGTGGTGCCCTAGTCAACTGCCCTGTGGTACTACGAAATCTCTTACTAAACTGCAGAGATGCATATAAACTAATCATTTTTAAATGCTGATGGAACCACAGTAATGACCTTTGGAGGCAGAGCTGGGCAAAAATAATTTTCTGTCTAGTATGCTTCAGTTGTCTGTAAGGAAACTTCCACATGCCTTTGGCAATTATCATCAATTTTCTGAGCCATCTATTCTTCCCCCTCAAAGTACAAGTTTATTTCATTGCTGTGACAGAGGTTAATTCCCGATTGATAAAAGTTGGAGATCTATGTACATATGTACGTATGTATCAGAAGTGGGTTCCTACCAGTTCGTACCTATTCGGTAGAACTGGTTCGTCAAATCTACCGGACCAGTTAGAAGAGGTTCCACCAGTAGACCCGGAAAGCAGGCCACACCTACAGAAGAGGTTCCAAAAAATTTTGAAACCCACCACTGCTAAAGGGTTAGGGGTGCAAGGATCTTGTAACTTGACAGCTTTAAGACTTGCATGCTTCAGTGCCAGAGTTCCTGAGCCAACGTGACTGGAGGAGGAATTCTGGGAGTTGAAGTGCACAAGTCTTAAAGCTGTCAGGTTTGAAGACCCCTAGTTTTTTTTTTCTAAAGGGTTAAGGGTGCAAGAATCTTGTAACTTGACAGCTTTAAGACTTGCATGCTTCAATGCCAGAGTTTCTGAATAGCTACTTGGACCGACCTAAGTACTAATTCATAATTTCATATCCGGTCACATGGGCGGCAAGCCGCTCCCATCCAGTCACATGGGTGGCAAGCCACTCCCACAATGGAGGCCACACCCACAGAGTGGGTTCGAACAATTTTTGAAACCCACCACTGGTATGTATGTATGTATGACTGGGTGGTTTTTTCCTTTCCATAGCAACACACTTCACACTAGCTCATAGCAATAATTTTAGTTCTATTTCTTTATTGTAGCTTTTCCTCTGAGAGAGAGCTGGAGACAAATAATCAGATTGTTTTTGAGGACAAGAAAAATAAAAGTTCATATATGGATCTTGGGAAGTCACTATAGAATTCCAATCTAATTCAGTCAACAGCGTATCTTTCCTTCATCCTGAATTCAGAAATGGCTTCTATTATATATTGTAATTGACCCAAATTTGTGCCAGGTGAACTGTTTGTAGACTAGATGTATATTTTATGATATGATACAGATTTGTAAATTGTTCATTTTGACTTCGCCGCATTTATCTAACCCAGGTTAATTATGTGGAGGCAAATGCTGCCTTTTACAATCAGGATATGATGATACCAGCTAAAGAACTTTATCTTTCTAATTTAAATGGAAAGCAGCAAGAAAATATAAATAATATTACAGCAATCAATATGAAGATTGTTGTAAGCAAGGCAGATAGCTTCCCACATCATGTTTTATCATGTAAAATTTGTTCCCAGCCTGCATCCAGTCCATAATCAGTTTAAAAAAATTGCCTTAGGAAGCAATAAAAGCAGAGTCTATCCATTTGATATATATGATATTTAAAACAATTAAAGTGTTATACAATTGACTTTCTTCAGAACTCTTTTTCCCATATTGTTGCCCAAATTGATTCAACTTGTTTGATTCTGCTTCATTGTTCCAGAAATATCTCTCTGTTTCTTGGCAACCCAGTGAAAAAATTAGGTTTTCATATCTTTTTCTTTTGCACCAATGTAAGAATTCATGTGCCTGCAGGTTATTATGTCATCAATTACTGTGTAATTTGATAAGATGTCCAAAAAATAGATATCAAAAAAACTGAGAACAGAGAAATTATGCTGGTTCTTTAATATAATGCAAAGTATAATATAATACTATTTGTCTCCTTTCACTTTTTCCCTTCTTTTGTTGCAGGCTAATAAAGAAAGTTATTTTGGAAGTTGATTTTACAGTCATAAGTAATTTGCCAAAGGAATTCCTACTGTTAGCTTTTTCTTCTGTTGTTGGTTAATGGAGGTGGCACGTTAAGCACAAAATAAAGATATACACAAAATTTTATAACAGTGATACAGTATGTTCTGCACAAAACTGAAAGAGCTGAAAATCACTGGTGAATGCCCTTTCTCCTTGCTCAACCAAAGTTGCATTCCAGATGAAAATGAGGAAGAATGTGCTGAAGTGCCCAACAGTTCTAAGGCTCCTTTGCCCATCTGCAGAGAGAAAGTCCTTCATGGAAACCTTCCACAAAGGAAAATCAGCAGGAACAGAGTATTTCTGCATACTTTGGCTGAGAGCATTTACAAGCTCATCTCTCCAGAAGTAAGTTGTTTGGAATATCAATTGGAAAATCCTGTTGTTGTTTTTTTTAAAGCTTTCTAGGCTATTGGAAACATGTTGATACAGATACCCCAAATATAATACTTTGATTTATCAGTTACTTAACAAAGTTGACACTGGCTAGCAACCTAGCAAAACTCAGGGTACAGAATTAGTTCTGTCATTACAGCAAAATTTAAATGGACCTATTATATATATATATATTTCAGGGCCCACTCTTTTTATAGCAATAGAAATGGGTTCCTAGAGTTTTGACTTTGTCTTCATGGAGGCATCAATATATGCTGAGCTAGAGTTGAGGTGGCGCAGTGGTTAAATGCAACACTGCAGGCTACTTCAGCTGACTGCAGTTCTGCAGTTCGGCTGTTCAAATCTCACCGGCTCAAGGTTGACTCAGCCTTCCATCCTTCTGAGGTGGGTAAAATGAGGACCCGGATTGTTGAGGGCAATATGCTGACTCTGTAAATCGCTTAGAGAGGGCTGAAAGCCCTATGAAGCGGTATATAAGTCTAACTGCTATTGCTATTGCTAATGCGGTGGGGTTTTGCTTTAGCAAAATGCATTTTATTTCTTTTTCCCCGCTAAATTTGCCTCTCGAATCTATTTTTAACAATATTTTGAAAAAATCTTGCTTAGTAAATAATATCCATATTACATAAATATTATATACATTGATAAGAAAAAATGTTTCAGGGTACTTTTTAGAGAGAAAAGCAGTTTTTTTCTTATTCATCCATCAATCTGATAGTGCTTTTGCTTTGGTCTAGATTAATCAAGTTACCTGTTGCCCCATGATCATTTTGTATTTTAGTGCCATAAATTTCAGTCAGGAAAGTCAGTGGCAGAAGATATAGGAATTATTATCTAAAACATCTGGATCAACTCTAATTTCCTGTCCCTGTCAGCAATTATTACAGATCTTTAAAGCAGATGTTTTTGAATCGCATTGTCTGGGATCATCTAGTGCAGGGGTAGTCAACCTTTTTATACCTACCGCCCACTTTTGTATCTCTGTTAGTAGTAAAATTTTCTAACCGCCCACCAGTTACACAGTAATGGTGATTTTATGAAAACCTAATGAAAATGTTTTTAAATAATGCTATGATGTTTTTTTTAGTCAATTAAATTAAAAAAAAGGAAAGTGCTTCAGTATCGGACAAAACCCCTACCGCCCACCATGAAAGCTGGAACGCCCACTAGTGGGCAGTAAGGACCAGGTTGACTACCACTGATCTAGTGGAACATAAGATATGTGACCTTAAGCATGTAAAATGCATAGTCTGCCATTTCTAAACTCCTTTTCAATATTTTCGTACTACATTCTTTATTGAAGTAGAGTAGGAACCTAGTATGTATATGGATGTTGGGATATTGACTCTGACATGAAGATGTTTTCTGTTATACCTGCAGAACTTTATATATAAATTGAGTGACAAATATTCCAGTATGCTAGTGAATTGATTATATGATATAGAGGACTAAATTGAACGTAGTTGTGTGTGTTTTCTTAGATAGATCCAGATATATTTAAAAGTTAGCCTTTCTTTCTACTAGCTGAAAATCAGTTTATGTTACCCATTTTCTACTTGGAAATATTTTTTCAACTATCACGCCCCAGATCTGATTATATGTGTCCATTGACATCAATCAGAGATTGTTCTAAGGATCATGTAGAGAATACAGTATAGCTGAAATAGAATTAAATCAAGTTGAAAATACCAATAAATGTCTGTATTTATTACTTTATTTGAGTTTTAAAAAATAGAAATTGTGGAATCAAATGAGGAAATAAAAAATACTTGATATATTGCTTCTTAATAATTGTTAATCTAATTATTAATTAGATTTTGTTTTAATAAGGAGAAATATTATTTATATTGTATTCATTTCAAATGTAAAATACTAAAATCAACACTAACATTTTTCTTCAGGCAACATAATCTTCTTTCATACCTATTTTCCTTCCATTAAATATCTAAAATTTTGGTGCAATAAATAATGAAAATGGGAATGGATGTTAAATATAGTAGCTTCTCAAGTGTGCCATTCCGATGGACCGAAAATAATAAGAGTGTGGACAACTGTCTATTGAGGATACCTAGAGTCTGGATAACGATCTTTGGATATCTTGCATTATGCATAGGCCTGGTTTAATTGCTTAGATACCCTACAAGTCCCCTTCATTCCTCTTGGAAATTTGCTAAGGAGAAATCTCTTAAAGCCATAATCTTTGAGTTGAATTGCTATGGGGTAATAGAGAATAATTCTGAAATACAAGGCACTCTTTCTTTTAAAAAATGTTAGTGCAATAACAGCTATTCCTAGTGAGCATATTATTTCAATGTAACTGTTGTAATATAGTTCCTTGTGTAAGTGTGTGTCACCCATTGTCCAGTTCATCCCGGGCATGCAGAGCCACGCTGAACCACACAGGAGAAAACAAACTCCTAAAACGCCATAACATCCTGATAGTGCATAACATAACATTCTGAGATGTGCCCTACCATTGACGTCCAGGATTTGACCATATATAGACTGAGCAGTAGATTAGAAATTGTACTTTTCCAGGCTGTTTTTACTCACATGCTATTGCTCCTCCTGCCTTTGTCCTATCTCAATAAAAGGGGCTCTCAGACCCCAATCTGGGTCGCTCCATCCCGAGAAAGGTCGTGCCCTGTCTTTTCTCCACATTGGCCTCATGGACGAACCACGGGAATGTTACATGTAACTTAAAATAAAATTGTAAATTTATAATCTGTATGCAAATATGATCATTTTGATGAAGAATCTTGGAAACAATTGTGTAGTATGCAAACAAGACAGATATGTTAGTGAGAATTCAATGGCAATCCAAAAATCCATATATTTTTGTTTTGTTTTGCATGAAATAGAATTCTATCTTAAACAAGAACTCACAGCTGAGAGATGCTCCTGTTGCTGGCTTATGTAAATATCACTGTGCCTGACTTTGAAGAAAGTAAAGAAACCACTCTTGGTCTACCTAAACCCTGGTTGACAAAAGGTCATGCATTATGTGCAGATCCTTCGAAAGAGACCTTCCTGTTTAAGCATATGTTTCTATTAATTATATAGAATGGATTTACACCTGAGCTAAATGACATTTGTGCCTCTTCTCTCCTTCTGCTGAAATGACCAGGTTCTCTCTGACACCAGTATTACATATTGAAATCTGATTTAATATGACCTTTTCTCATTTCAGTATGAAAAGTTGTATCTTGCATTTCAAAGAAGCCTAGCCAATAATAACATAAAAGAAACGGGGTAAGTTATCTGTAGCTGCATCATTTAAATTCAAAAAGAGTGATATAGTTATCTAATATTTATTGCTGCCTCATTAATCTCAATTTCCTATTATATAATGACTAAGTTTTAATACTTACAAAGTAAAAGTTAATTGCAGCTTCATAGTATATTTTTCTTTCTCTGTATTTTGGCCTGTAACGCTTAATAGGCTGTTGGTAGAGTGATGTATATTATTAAACAAAGGCTTTAACATTATTACATGCAACACTTTATATTCTTTTACAAAAATGGGGAGAAAATAGAAAACGAACTAACAGATTTCTGAGTGATTTTTCTGTATGTTAGCAAAGGTTTCTATCCCATTTATCCAATAAGTACAACAGATATAGAGAAGACCACAAGATGGCAATAAAAATGTATATAAAATGTGATCTTTGTTGCCATCTTGTGATCTTCTAGATTTTTGCAACTCAGGCCCTGTGACTCAATCTCTGCTGATCTATAAAACAGTCTCTTCTGTACTAAATAGCAAAGAATTTGAACTATAATTTAATCGCAAAATTTTGACTTTTCATCAAGACCCAGGGTTAAGAGACTGAATCTTGACTTGTACCTTCTTTTTAGAGTATTGAAATATTTCACTTTGAAAATAGCTTGTGCCCTTTGCCTTTCCTTTCAAACTGTGCTGTCCTGAGTCATGAAAACTGACAGCTTAAAAACAGGGGTGTCAAACTCAAGGCCTGGGTGCTGGATCCGGCCTGCAGGGTGCTTAGATCTGGTCCACGGGGCCGCCCTGGAAAGAACGAAGGACCAGCCTGTGGTGCCTCTGCCAGCCAAAATGGAGCTCAGAAGGGTCACGGTTGGTCCTCCCAAGCTCCATTTTTGCTGGCAGAGGATTGCAGGAGGCCATCCTAGCCAAAAACGGAGCTTGGGAGCCCGTTTTCGCTAGCAGAGCGCTGAGGCCACCACAGGTGCCCCCAACACGAGTGATGTGGAGCTGGCCACCCTCACCCCAGCCCCCGGAGGTCAAACACAACCCTGATGTGACCCTCAATGAAATTGAGTTTGACACCCCTGCCTTAAATGTTTACTTATATTTAGTGAAAATGTCAAAGAGCCAGACTTCAATTGGATTGTACCATTTCTTAACATTTTGGCTGCTTCTCAATCTAGCCAATTTGATATAATCAGAACAAGTGTTATGATCTATTTGTGGTGCTGCAGTTGCAAGCAAACTGATTTGGCTGCGTGTCCTATCAGTTTTCAAATTTAGATTTGATCAGAATTTCATGGGTGAATATGGATACATGACTACAGTGGTCATTTAATTTGTGATAAATGGAACAACAAAATAAGAATGAGGATTATACTTTAAACTCTGTGACATTAATTATTATTTTATTAATTATGTATATTTACATTTTATTTTGTCTTAGTAGACAATTGTAGTTTTGAAATTGTATTTTTCTTCCTTTACAGACAGTGTGAGGAAAAGGATTTTGAGAAGCTACTCACTGATAATGCAGATTTGGCTGGTAATTATATACATTTATGAATAGCAAGTGCTAACACTACAAGTTTATTTAGTATCCCCAATAATCTGAGTTCTACCAACACTACTAATGACATAGAGCCTTTAAAATGTCTTACTCTCAAAAGGAAGGCATGAACAGACAGATAATCAACAATATTGACAGCTAGGTTTATGTCTCTTATACTCTGATACCATGGCATGAAATTGTCGACAATGCTAGCTATGTATGTATGTATGTATGTATGCATGCATGCATGTATGTATGTAAGACATTTACACTCCACTTCTTATGATCTTTTTTTTTTGTTATTCACATATACTGTATGTGCATACAAACAGCTCTCTTAATAAAAGATTAGAATGCAGATCTCCTCTGATGGTGTCTCTCTGTAGAAAACATCAAATTAAATGTTATCTCAGATAATCTCAAATTCAAATTAAATGTTAAGCTGCAAAGACAGAACTCCAAATCTGTAGAATTAGTAGGAGAAAAGCAGCAATCAGAGTGTTTATTTTTTTTTCTTATCCTTAGATTTTTCACTTCATTCGTCATTTGCATCTCTGTCCTTTTCATTTGAGAAGGCCAAATGGCTACGAGCAGATTACATTTTAAAAAGGGTTAAAGAACCTATGACCCGTTTTACATTTGCCACTTGTACCAATAGTAATTTTTAGTAGAGCAATTACATCCATTGTGCATGTGCTAGTTGGTGGTTACATTTCTTCTGCAAAAGCCAATAATAAATGGTCACCAGATTTTTATCCCAAAAAAAAGTTAGCAGAAGAAGAAAAATAATACTTTGCTTCAACCATATAAGGTCTCAGGAGAGAAAAACTGATTTCAGAGAGTGATGTAAAATAGTTACTTATCTGAAGCATTCAGTAATAGAAAACAGGGTTAGATAAAGGAAATGAAAGGAGAATGTACATTGAAAATCAAAAGCATACTGACTGGAGGAATTTAAAGACTGTATTTAGAACAATATCAGTAATCAAAATGTTTTATGCTGGCAGGAATTCCAGTCACTGTTCTAAGAGAATCACTTGGCGAAGAGCTGTTCAAAATATGTTATGAAGAAGATGAACACATCCTTGGAGTTGTTGGGGGAAGTCTGAAAGACTTTTTGAACAGTTTCAGTACTCTTCTGAAGCAGAGCTCCCATTGCCACGAAGCTGAAAAAATGGGCAGAGTTGAAGAAGTCTCAATTTTGTGCTTGGAAAAAGATCCCAACTTTTTAAATGTATACTATTTTTCCCCCAAAAAACCAACTACCCTCATCCTGTCTGGTATTATTAAAGCAGCAGCTCTCATTTTGTATGACATGGAGGTGGAAATAATGGTAATGCCACCCAGCTTCTGCAAAGACAGTTCCGAGTTTATTGATCAACCTTATTTGTTGTATTCTGTGCACGTCAAAAGCACAAAGCCATCTCTATCACCTTGCAAGCCCCAGTCTTCTCTTGTCATTCCTACTTCTATGTTCTGTAAGACCTTCCCTTTCCATTGCATGTTTGACAAGGCCATGGATATTTTGCAAGTTGGCAATGGCATCAGGAGATTATTAAACAAAAGAGAATTCCAAGCAAAGCCACAGTTTGAAGAGTGGTTCGAAATTTTGGCTCCTAAAATAAATTGCACATTTAGCGGGATCATGACAATGCTGAACATGCAGTTTACTATAAGAGTGAGACGAGGAGGCAAGGTTCTTAAAAAGTCAACTGGGGTAAGAATTGGATGTATCTTTTTTCTTCATTTCTTCATTAAATTCATTTTTGAGGTATGAGACCATGATTGAACTTGTATGTATTGTGGTGAGCTACAGTTTGCTTATCTTATAAATAAACAAACCACCAGCCATGATTCATAGCCTTTAGTGGCATGGTCCATAAAACAAGTCAGATTATAACTTATCATTATGAATGAACCCAGCCTATCAGTTAATTTGTGTAAATGATCCACCCCACCTTTTTAGGTTCTCACTTAATTCTCTTCACTGTGAATTTATGAAGAAGAGAAACATGTTAAATATTTGAACCTGCATCTTTCCTCTATGCATGCTCATTTTTAGTCAGTACAATAGATTTTCCAAAAGTAAGAGATGTTCTTGCATGGATTTGTGAAAAGCATTGGTTGGTTCTTCAGATTAATAGATGATGTTCATCTTGATGAAAATTGCAAGTCTAGAGACACTTTGAAAAACTTGCACATTTGTAACTAACTTAATCAGAAGATAAACTAGATAAACTAGCTATCAGAAGATAAAGAAGGTAGAATATAGGCATCATAAAGTCAAAATCTATTAAATACAGAACTGTTTATGGAGGAAAGGTAATCCAGACCAATTTTCCTGGAATGTATCCACATCCACATGTATCCACAGATACCACAGAGTAAATAAGTTGATTTTTTTGTTATCGTTGTATATGTTAAGTAGCTTCAGAATTCTCTCATTGCTTCATTTTTCTGTCTTGACTTAGGTTATGGATCTTAAAGGACAAATGATTTACATTATTGAATCTAATGCCATTTTGTTCTTGGGATCTCCTTGTGTGGATAGACTGGAAGATTTCACAGGACGTGGCTTATATCTTTCAGATATTCCAATTCATAATGCACTTAGGGATGTTGTTTTAATAGGAGAACAAGCCAGAGCTCAAGATGGATTGAAGAAAAGATTAGGGAAGCTTAAAGCAACTCTTGAACAAGCTCACCAAGCTCTTGAAGAAGAGAAAAAAAAGACAGTTGATCTTTTGTGCTCTATTTTCCCCGAGGAAGTTGCTCAGCAGCTATGGCAAGGACAAGTTGTACAGGCCAAGAAATTTAATAATGTCACAATGCTTTTTTCTGACATTGTAGGATTCACTGCAATCTGTTCTCAGTGTTCACCCATGCAGGTTATCACCATGCTTAATGAGCTGTACACTCGCTTTGATTATCAGTGTGGAGAACTGGATATCTACAAGGTAAAGAATTGTTTTCCCCGAGAGAAATAATTGCAAAAGAAGTTAATGGGATATGAAGAACTATTGTGATTCAAAATTATAATAGGTTTAAAACATATATAATGTTTATTGGCAGCTAAACTGAAGGTGTAATTAAGTAGGAAGCATAATGTAACTTGGAGGTTGGTGCTTTAGCTGTAAAATGGGAAATTATATGCTTTAGACTGCAATCTTTACTACATTTACCTTGAAATTAATATATTGACCTCAATGACACTATGAGTAAGTGCTTTGGGACTGCTAATAGTGCCTCAAAGAAGTAGAATTCAAGGTAAATATTTTGACATAACATTTTTATTATAATGAAGAATTACCAATAATGAATCAGACTTTGCTATGCAAAAATATTCACCAGTGGATAGATTGCATAAGAGAACTATGTATTTTGACTAAAAGAATGTAATAGTAGGTGGTTTGGGGGAAAAAATAGCAATAGCAATAGCAGTTAGACTTATATACCGCTTCATAGGGCTTTCAGCCCTCTCTAAGCGGTTTACAGAGTCAGCATATCGCCCCCACAGTCTGGGTCCTCATTTCACCCACCTTGGAAGGATGGAAGGCTGAGTCAACCCTGAGCCGGTGAGATTAGAACCGCTGCACTGCAGATAACAGTCAGCTGAAGTGACCTGCAGTCCTGCACTCTAACCACTGCGCCACCTCGGCGCTCTCATGATTGACAAAAGCATTTCAAACCATGTTTTGGATTTCCTTTGTAAATGTTCTCATCTTACAAATCGTTCGTTTTAATGTTTAGGTAGAAACCATTGGAGATGCATATTGTGTAGCTGGAGGCTTACATAAAGAAAGTGAGACCCATGCGATTCAGATTGCACTAATGGCACTTAAAATGATGGAACTGTCCAGTGAAGTGATGTCACCACATGGAGAATCCATCAAGGTTAGCGAGCTATTTGAACATGACTTCAACTATTTCCTGTATAGTATCCATCTTCTCCCAAACATGATACCATGTTTCCTCGAAAATAAGACATGTCCTTGAAAATAAGGCCATGCAAAAATATAAGCTCTCCCCCCAAAATAAGCCCTAGTGAAGGGATGGGTTTAGCCTGAACAGGAGGCAGCCCTTCCCTTCCCCGGTCATCTCAGGGCTTCTTGGCTCCTTAATCGGATCAGCTGGGTTGCTCCATTCACAAAACAGCTGATTTGCGGGTGTCACTCAGGCCTCTGCCGCCAGCAAACGCCGGTTGCTTTTGCAGCCAATTGCGGCTGCAAAAAGAAGCTGGAGGCCAAGCAACACAACCCACATGCCTCATGCCTTCCTTACCTGACGGTGACAGTCACAGCAGGCAATTCTGTCCATGGAATAGGAAAGGAAAGCATGGAAATCAATTCACCTGGGACACGGAAGAAGCCCTGTGAGGAGACGCTGCTGCTGATGTGCAGGGAATTGTAAAAACGCCCCATTCTAAGCCTTCAGCATATTCCAGGATTGCAGCATTGAAGGCTCGGAATGGGGCATTTTTGCAAACGGCTTGAAAATGGGGGGGGGGGATTTTCCTTCCTCTTACCCTGTTCTTGTAGCTCAGCACAGACTCAGAACTGGATAAGAGGCAAAATCCCCCCCCCCTTTCCTGGCAATTGTTCTTCCTGCAGACGCACATCACCCAAATGCTCTATCCGAAGCCGCCTCTGTGTCTGTGCAGAGCTCCCAAGGAAAGGATGGTGTGTGTGTGTGTTTATCTATGTGTGTTTGAGAGAGATCCCTAACACCCCCCCCCCAAGGCAGCCACATCCCTCTACTAACCTGCTTTCCTGCTGTATTTTCCACTGCCACGTGCAGGGCAAGAAAAGTAGTTTGTGGGACTACTTCCAACTTTTGAGAGAGATTTTTTTGTGTGTGAGAAGTTGGAAGGTATTTTCTGATATATTTTTTTTCCATAATCACGCAGACTACTTTTCTTGTCCTGCACATGGCAGTGGAAAATAGAGCTGGAAAGCAAGTTAGTGAAGGGATGTGGCTGCCTTGGAGAGGGAGGGTGTGTGTGAGAGACCTGTGTGTGTGTGTGTGTGTGTGTGCGGGCGCATGTTCTGCCAGGAAGAGCCCCACCCCCCCAAGGCCAGAGCAGCACAGTCAGCTGTTCGGCAGCCAGCAAGCAGGGCTGGTGAAGACAAGGAAAACTTGGGTCATTGCGGCCGCAGGCAAGCAGGTGATGGGACGAAGAGGGTGGGCCCGGTGGGCTTGCTGCCTCCTGCATCTGAAAAATAATAAGACCTCCCTGAAAATAAGGCCAAGCTCTTATTTCGAGGGTCAAAAGAAAATAAGACCCTGTCTTATTCTCGGGGAAACATGGTACTTGCAGTTGAAGACTCATAGTTGGGTTTCCTGAACATACTTCTTAACAAGCTTTTAGTTTGATATTAAAATAATGCCATTAATACAAATAAAATTAGCACCCTAGTTTATGTATGACAAATCCAAACTTCAAACCTTACATCTTCTTTTCCCGCTCATGTGTGTTAATGTTATGACATTTAGCCACACTTGTCAATGGGAGAGATGGCTGATGTTATTGCAATGGATCATCTACTTTAAGGAACTCTCTTTTGTTATTACTGTCTCATGTAATATTAATTAAATGTAATATATCAGCAATGGTTCATATTAATAATGCATCAATCTATTTGTTGTGAATTGTATTTTATATTAACTTGAGGTTTTCACAGTTCAGTAGCAAGACAGATGAATGGCATCAGATAATTGGTTTCCCTGCTTTTAAATTTCCCAAATTTGTAAAATTGGGCACTTTTGAATAGAAGATGGCCATGAAAACAGGAAAACTTTTTTTTTCAAAATTGATTTTGAGATCTGATGCTTAGACTATTTTGTATGTAATGCTTAGTATATTATTATATTATCACATGCAATTGTGATAACATACATGTTTGAGTCTAGGGATTTTGATGTTTCATTATAGGCTATGGTTGAATCTTTGTATATATACTATAGATTTGAATTATCTCAGTATCTCATATTCATTAGAATCCACTGAATACAGCTTCCAAGCTGAGCTCACAATTTATTCTGACATATAGAAATAGGTAGAATTCAATAATATTTTCATTTTTGCTAAATGTGATTTTTAACATCTCTTCTTTCTCTCTTGCAAAAGATGCGTATAGGACTACATTCTGGCTCTGTTTTTGCTGGTGTTGTTGGTGTGAAAATGCCACGTTACTGCCTATTTGGAAACAACGTAACACTTGCCAACAAGTTTGAGTCTTGCAGTCTTCCTAGGAAAATAAATGTTAGCCCCACTACCTACAGGTATAGTAGCTTGCCATGTCAAGTACTTGCTTTTGCTGCTTATTTCTTACCACCGTAACAATAATCCTTCCTTCTCTCTCCTGGGATTCTTTTGAATTCTTACCCTATTACCTTGTATGTACTGATGATAGCCCTCCCATTGTCCAAACTATGCTGGTGAGATCTATGGGTAATGTCTGAAATATGTAATAATACTTTTCATTCTCATTGGAGGTTGATAAAGGATCACCCTGGCTTCATGTTTACTCCTCGCTCAAGACAAGAACTTCCTTCCAACTTTCCAGGTGATATACCTGGAATCTGTTACTTTCTTGACGCTTATCTTCAAGGGAAAAGTACAAAAGGCTGGCTTCAGGGGAAAGATGCTGAAGAAGACAAGACAAATTTCCTCGGGACATCAACAGGAGTGGATTAAATTGTATTTTGGAGACAAAATAGTGTGTATGTGTGTGTGTGTGTTTATAAGTTCTGAGTTTTGATTTCCTTTTGTTGAAGAAATATAATAGCACTTTAGCTTATTAATCACTTGAAAGCCAGTATTAAATTTTAGATTAAAGGGGTATTGAATATTATGTAGAATTTTTATTGAGATAATATATTCAGTGTCTAAAAAATAATAGTTGAAGCTGTAACAAGACAGAGCCAGTCTGCCTGTGAAGAATTCTGTCCCTCTAGAAATGAACTTTGAAGTCAGTTTTTTGATAATGTGTGCTTTGCACCTTACCAAATTCCCAGTTTTAGAATCAGCTTTCACAACAGTTTCTCAGCATCTGCACCTCCATCTGGGGCTGTATGAGCATCAGAGCATGTGCCATAGTTTTTTTTCTTTTTTTTTTAAAGAGAGCAGTTTGGTGTAGTGGTTAAGGTGCTGGCCTAGAAGATAGGAGGCTGAGCACCTTAGACATGAAAGCCAACTGGATGACCTTGGGCCAGTCACTGTCTCAACCTAACTCGCCTCATGGGATGGTTGTGGGAAAAATAGAAGGAAGGAGTATTATGTATGTTCATTACCTTGAGTTACTTATAAAGTAATAGGTGAGATAAAAATTAAAAAACTATTAAGTACACAGATGATATATATTCACCCAGCTAGATGAATGTCACAGCTGTTTTAGTGAATTTTTCTAAATGATTTCATAAGGAATTGGAAAGTGCAGCCATAGATTATGGTCTATGATGTCAACAAGCTGTTGTAGACTAAAACATTTATAAACACTGCTCCAAAAGCCGTAATTTATGGAATTGTAATCCAGAATTTCTGGATTTCATACCTTCCTGATGAAATTCAATTTTTTTTCTTTTTCTAGCATCCTTTTTATGGTTATCCTTGGCAATTTTCTAGTTATGTATAAACTAACTGATGAACTGTGCTCCCTGTTTCTAGTCAGTTAAACAATATTTACACCTGTGGACTACATGAACTTAAATTCAGAATTGTCTCTGGTTGATTCTATGCCTAGTTTTTTTAATGTGCAACTGTTAATATTATCTACAATATATATATATATATATTTCCATGAAAAGAATATATGTGTTATCCAGTTTATGTGAACCCATTGAAATTAGTCACTATTGCAATATTTGTTCCTTAATATCACCAATAATGCTTTGGTCAGGTGATAATACCAAAGATTATGGAGATACTAAGAGGTAAACAATGTCATTTAGATGACAATGTTATTTGAACCTATCTAGATAAATGCCAATGAATTCATCAAGACATATGAGTAAACATACGTAGGATTGTTATTTCCCTATTTGATTGGTGTTGGCAATTTTTAGAACTAATGTACACAAGATGCCACTCACTGCTCTCACTGTCTATAAATTAATATATGTAATATATTGAATAATCAAATCTAAAATCTGTATTCAAACAGCATTTTAAGTTTGGAGGCACACATTTTATAGGAAGCACATACTGTATATACCCTATTCTGTGTAATAGCAATAAATGTTTTCTCAAGTAATTTTAACTGTTTAGTTTAAAATGTGTATAATCTTTGCTTAACAATATTAACATAGCACAGATATTGCAATATATGAGGACTTACGAATCAAATATATGTATATAGAAACTTAGAATGCATTATGGTAACATTTGAACTCAATAAAAAGAATTATACAGAAAGAATGTACAGAACTTGGATACCACAAAAATTATTTTGCCTTGGTATACTTTATTTTCCAGTTGAGCTTAACACAGTCCTGAGTAGATCCTGTACAGTTCTCTTTTTAACAAACACACATTACACATAGTTCCTAATATTTCTGAATAACTACACTTACTCCAATTAACTAGTGCCAGTATGTTTATGAATTAGGGCTCATTGTTCCATGTCATAACTCAGAGACACATAATCAGACTAAGAACCATATTTGGCCTTTTGAGAGTTATGCTACCACCATAATCTGAAAAAAAAAAAACCGGTAGAGAAATAGAAGACTGATTTCACTTCATTTACAATTTATATTAAAATGAAATGTAGTACTATCAAGTTTGGAAACAATGTTTCTGGGTATCGAGGGTACACATAGGGCTTTTGATGATACCAAAGACTTCATGCTGTGCAACATACCTATTATGGGAGGACAAACTACACAAGTAACTTTTTCATTGCGATGTTCTAGTTGAGTGATGGCGAACCTTTTTTGGCTCACGTGTCAAAAGTGGGGGGGAGCGCAGGGGTGTGTGCGTGGGCATGCCATACCCATAATGCTTTGCACATGACCCCAGCATGCCTGGGTGTATAACCAGTGCTCCCCCCATTTTTGGCATGCTTTTTTCGCCCTCCAGAGGCTTTATAGGATCCTGGGAAGGGTAAAAACAACCTCCCTTGCCCTCCCGGAGGCCCTCCAGATGCTTCAGGAGCTTCTCTGGAATGTGAAAAAACGGCTCTAGGACCAAACTGGAAGTTCAGGAACGGACTTCTGGTTTGCTCGTAGGGCCAGTTTTAGCCCTGTGGGGCCTTCAGGGAGTCCATTCCCAAACTTCTGGTTTGCCCGTGGGGGCGGTTTTTTGCACTTGCGAAAAATGGCCTCAAAGAGCTGAAATCAGCTGGCCAGCATGCATGCCTTGCCCTCCCGGAGGCCTTCCAGAGGCTTCAGGAGCGTGAAAAACTGACCTTATGGGCAAACTGGAAGTTCGAGAACGGACTTCTGATTTGCTCGTAGGGCCTGTTTAGCCCTCCGGAGCCTTCAGGAGGCTTCCCTGAAGGCCTGGAGGACTAAAATCGGCCCTACGAGCAATGGAAATATATTCCCAAACTTCTGGTTTGCCCGTAGGGGCGAAAAATGGCCTCAAAGGGCCGAAATCAGCTGGCCAGTGCGCATATGCGCTGGCCAGCTGACAGGGCAACACCTCGTAAGCCCTGACAAATGGCTCCGCATACCACCTGTGGCACGCGTGGCATAGGTTCGCCATCACGGTTCTAGTCCATGTATAGCTGATTGTCAGAGGCATTGAAATAAGGAAAAAATGATGGCACATGGTAATAAAAGAATAGTATATTTAATGATGCAGAGAATTCGATATTTTAGATCATATATAATACATTTTGATCATATAATGCATTTTGATCATGTAATGCATTTCACAAATTTGTGACTAATGGGACATGCATATTTGTATTTGTATTCCATTATATTTGTATTGTTTCTTCTCTTCCCTGTATTTGTATCTAAGGATCAAAGTCAGAAAATTGCCTAATTCTGCAAAAGTAAGGAGAAATTGAAAGAAATTAGCGATTAGTACAGTACACATTATATAGATATTTATGAAATATATAAAACCTGGAAATTCTGCAGAGAAGAGGTCTGGAAGCTAAATCATTTGATGAACAGTTGAGAGAGATAGGTACAGTATGTCTAACCTAACAATGAGAAGGATTAGGGATGACATGATAGCTGTATTCCGGTATCTGGGGGACTGTAACAGTGAAGAGGGGATTGATATATTCTCCAAAGCACCAGAGGGCAAGACAAGAAGTAATGGGGAACCTTGTTAAAGAGATCCAACCTAGAAGCAAGGAGAAATTTTCTGACAGTGAGAACAGTTAATCGGTTCAATAGCTTGCCTCCCAGAGCTGTGGATGCTCCATCACTGGAGGTTTTCAAAAATAGACTAAATAATGATCTGATTTGGATGGTGTAAGACTCCTGTCTTAAGCAGGGAGTTTCAGTAGAAAACTTTGAGGTCCCTTTCCCAGTGATTCTCTGTTAGGCATCCCATGTAGATTACTGAAACATCTTGCATCACTACTTTATAGCAATAGATAGCAATAGCAGTTAGACTTATATACCGCTTCATAGGGCTTTCAGCCCTCTCTAAGCGGTTTACAGAGTCAGCATATTGCCCCCAACAATCTGGGTCCTCATTTTACCCACCTCGGAAGGATGGAAGGCTGAGTCAACCCTGAGCCGGTGAGATTTGAACAGCCGAACTGCAGAACTGCAGTCAGCTGAAGTAGCCTGCAGTGCTACTTCAGTGCTGCATTTAACCACTGCACCACCTCGGCTCCTGACTATAAACAGTAGCTCCAGTATTTGAGTTTTAAAAACAACATATCTTTAGCCTTATTTTTTCTTCTGATATGATATAAAAATAGTTGGGGTGCTTTAAAAGATGGTTTCAGGTCTAGTGTATAAATGGAGCAAATCAATGACATTACAAAACAACGCCAATAGTCCATTTGTAAAAATGTTTGAATTTTAGGGTCCCTTGATTAACTAACGCTTTGGAAAATCTCAGAATGACTTCTAGACTTACTATTCACTTGCTGGAAAGGCACATTTTCGATACAAGCCAGTTTCGCATGCGGAATGATTTAGAATTCTCTGCGAAGTTACAGTATAATCATACCAATGTTAATATGTAGTAAGCTTTTTTAAAACAGATGTAAACACAGGCTGAAGCTGGAGGAATGGAGGGGAGGATTTTACCCAGCTTGCAGGACAAAAAATAATGGTTTTAAGATACCAGAAGGCATATTCTGGTGGAAAGTTAAAGTAAAAATCACTTCAATAGGAAGTGGTGGATTTCTTTAAGCAGTAGACATTTGATTTGGATGTTTTACTAACAATGATCACAGAAGAAATGATTCTATGGCTATTAGGTAGCATAGAAGATGACAGTATCTATCTTGTTTGATAAATCTTAGCTATTCACTATTATAAGTTAGATCTAATAATAAATCTTTGCAGTTTTCATCAGAAATTATGATCTGCGCTATTACTATTCAGAACTGGAAAAAGGGGGGGAAACTGCTTTCCTATATGCAGTCTGTTCCAGTCACATTCAACATTTTCTTTGCACTGTATGACTCTTTCAGTGCCATTAAATTCCATTTATATGCTTGTTGAGGCATATACAAACATATAACCCATTGCTATGAATGCTCCATAGTACCCAAATACAACAATTCAAGATGTTTCTCTCCTAACTACAAAGGGTAGATCTGAATGTTAAGTATGCAGTTATGTTGGAACATGAGGCTAGACATACAGTCAAAGAAATAATAAACTGTTCAGGAATTTGGAATAAAGTAAACACTCCTCTAACTATATGTCCCCTGGGCTTCGGAGGTTTCAGAGCTGACAGCAGAGTAGCTTTTCTGCTTATGCCAGAAAGTGAAGACAAACTTTCCTTTTCCTTTATATCTACTCAGACCTCATATCCTTATATACATGAACACAACCCAATTAACCCTTTCATATATTTTATATAGTTTTGATACCCTGTTTTCCTGAAAATAAGACCCAGTCTTATTTTCTTTTGGGTTTGAAAATAAGCACTTATTTTCAGGGAGGTCTTTTTTTTTTAAGTACAGGAGGCATGGAGTCCGAGTGCCAACAGGAGTGGGAGTGCAGCTACTGCTGGCCCGACCCTCTTCATCCCACTGTTTGCAACGGGCCAAACTCTCAGCCTGCCCCAGCTTCCACTCGCCCTGCCTGCTGGCCCAGCTCCTGCGGGGACACTTCTCAGCTGCGGCACCTCCCAGGGACTCTGCTCTCCTGGCAGGGCAGGTAGAGGCTAGGATGTGCTGAGAGGGTGGCCCCAAATGAGGCCGTAGGCAAGCAGACAGTGGGACAGAGAGGTGGGGCCAGTGGTAGTTGCCCAAACGCTTCACTCAGAGGGAGACAAAGCTTTGTCTGTTTACAAATGGGACACTTTGAAACAGAACTAATCATTCTGTTTCAAACCATCCCATTTGCAAGCTCCTTCATTTCTCCATCCGGACGACCAAAGACTTTTTGTCTGGATGGAGAAATGATAGAGATTCAAAAGCTGTATGTAGTTTGCAAAGAGGATAGTTTGAAACTGAATGATAAGCTCTGTTTCAAGGTGTCCACTTTGCAAGCAGCTAAAGCTTTGTCTCCCTCTGGGCGAAAAGTGCACAGCAGAGCCAGGTGAAGGCAGAGGCGATCCTAATACATGACCCACTCTGTCCCACCATTTCTTGGTTTGCCTGCGGCCATGCCAAACAAACGCATGTGTGGGTGTTGGGATCGCCTGCCTTCCCCCATCGCCCATGCCTCTGCCTCCACCTGCTGCTGGTGCCACTATGCAAGCCTCCCATAAGCCTCCTGTGAAATAGCCGCACAGCACATCTGGAACTGGCTCTCGTTCTGGCCAAATCCATTGCCCGGGCGTATTTTGGGGGTAGGACAGTGGTGGGATACAACCGGTATGCCCTGGTACGGGTGTACCGGTGCCTGCCAGGAGCACCAGGTACTGTTCCGGTCCAGTGCTCCGGAGGGCCCGCCCATGCTCCTTACCTGTATTTGAGCCGATTGGGGGTTTTGAGTGTATGGCCCCTGTGCAATGCTCCGCCAAGCAGCTGGAGCGTCGCGGAGCCATAACGGAGCATCGTGGGCAGCAAGTACACATGGATGTGGTGGACGCTCCACCCCGTTGCACCGTACCGGTTGCAACGGGATCCGGAACCCATCACTGGTGTAGGGCTTCTATTAGGCCCACCCCAAAATATCAGGCTCAGGCTTGTTTTCAGGATGGGTCTTATTTTCAGGGAAACATAGTAGTGTGTTTGCTGAAATAATTTTTAAACAACTTGCTCTGAATTCGGAATATCTGGCTCTGGGAATAACTTGCACATAGTTAGAAAACTTCTCTGGAAATTGTGAAATAAATAAGGTTTCATCTCTGGTTGAAGGGTAGGAAAGAAAAAAGACATTTCATCAACTAGCTCAGAAAGAACGTATTAGCGGACACCAGCTTTACCTATGATACTACCCAATTTTAATATGTTGTGTTAATATCAGGAATTAACCCATAAAAGGACAGAAAAGATAATTCCCCTTGGAGAAGTATGTAGCTTGATTAGACAGCATATTTGAAATAAAAAAGGAATAAAGTAAAATAATCAGCTAAAATATTTTCAATATTGACTTTTAATTTAAAAGCTGGCAAAAGATGACAGCAAGTGTTCAATTTTATTTGCACTACAAACATAGTAGGTAATGGAGGGAATACAAGGAAAGTCCAAATAGATATCTAATCTTGACAGTACAGTTCATTTAGAGACCATTTACATTTACAATGCCACTAAAAAAAGTGACATAAGTATTTTTCACACTTATGACCTTTGTAGCATCCCCATGATCATGTGATTTACATTCAGATGCTTGACAACTGGTTCATATTTATGACGGTTGCAATGTCCCGGGGTCATGTGATCACCTTTTGAGATCTTCTGACAAGGAAAATCAATGGAGAACCCAGATTCACTTAACAACCATTTTACTAATTTAACAACTGCTGTGATTCACTTAACAATTGTGGCAAGAAAATGAGGCAAAACTCACTTAACAAATTTCTCACTTAGCAACATAAATTCTGGGCTCAATTGTCGTTGTAACTTGAGGATTACCTCTACAGATAATGATTTCTGTGTAGAATAAATCAAGTTCAAATTTACCATTTGAAAACACTGGATGACCAACCAGGTAATATATTTTGGAAAGCTACAATTCTCTCTAGATAACAGATTGAATAGTTATAGACATGACTGATTTAAAAGTATTGACCTGGAGAAGTGCAGTATTTGAGGATGTCTAAGTAGCAATAGCAATAGTAAAAACGCTAAGCTCATATACCGCTTCCCAGTACTTTACAAGCCTCTCTATACAATTTACAGAATCAACATATTACCCCCAACAATCTAGGTCCTCATTTTACCAACCTCGGAAGGATGGAAGGCTGAGTCAACCTTGAGCCTTTCAGAATCGAATTCCCAGAGTGAGCAGTAAGTTAGCCGGCAGTACTGTACTATATTCTAACCATTGTGCCACCACGGCTCAGTGTAGAATTACAATATATTGCATTAAAATCCAGACTGTCTGATTGTTTCAGGTTGATTTAATCTAGTCAGTTGAAGATGTGTAGAGAAAATGGAGTAGTGCCATTTTGAGGGATGGGAATACTGTTGTCAAAAGAACTCCCACCATATTCTTTATAATTCATTTCCTGTAGGAATCAATTTATATGGATGGATGGAGATAGTCTCTCCCCCCCCTCTCTCTCTCACACACACAGACACAGTGTGTTGGCTTCATAGTGCAGATATCTTGTATGAACATTTAAAGAATTATATAGGCCTGTGAGAAAAACCTCAAAATCAAAATCCATGAAAAATTGTGAATCAGCCTGGCAAAATCATCTGATTATATTATATTCCAAGAACAAACTGATCGTAAATAACATTTTCTTTGATTAGATGTCACTGACAGATTATGTCACTTTTTCATAGTGACTGTGTAGTTTGGCTCTGTTTTGCAGATTTTTAATCAAATAACTTGTTTTCAGTCAATTGCAACCTAGGTGCAGTGAAAATTTGGATTCGTATTTCATTTTATTTACCAATAAATTGCATATTGGGAGTGACTTGAATTAAACCATAATTTGCAATAAAATGTAATAAATTTAGATAATGACAAACTAGGATAATTCTGATAAGGGCTAATTTTGCAGCAGCATCAAAACATATCTAAAAGTTGACAATTTTTCCTTTATATTTCATAGAAGTTAATAACCACAGTATAATTAAATGTCCAATATTAACATATCTCTGAATTCACATTATTGCTTTGGATCAAAGATTGTACTCCATATCTTTATCAAAAAAAAGCAGAGGACACCAATATCATTTCTCAACTGATTTATTTATCCCAAGAGACATTCAGCCTTATTTCATACAATTTTTCAATATATCATCAAACATTTCTGATTCCTTTTGCAAGACAGTACCGTTCAGTACATTGCTGCAATTTTAAAATGGATCTCAGAAGACCTGGAGTGGCAGAAGGAAACACTTTAAATAAGACCTTAAGAAATGTTTTTGAAACATTTGGCACTCCAGTGGGTGGGTAAACCATGGATCTCAAAATATTGTTCTATTATAGTTACCAATATTCCTCACTATAATCCATTGTAGGGAGAAAAATCCGGTTTGGTTCCGAGACGGGAAAAAGGCAGTGGAAATAAAATGGAGGCCAACTGGCTGCAAGGAAGGGTGGTTTACTTGGTTTCCAGAAACTTCATTGACAACAGCAATTTTTCTGGGGTGGCTGACAAAATGGCTGAATGAGTACATGAGTCTTTATAGGTTTCTGGGGTTTTATGTTTAAGATGCTCCAGGGGATTGTACAACGTAGCAAGCTTTGTGTCTTTTGCTATTCTAATGGTGGTGGGTAAATCCTTTCATGTCCTAAATGTCATGCCCTTTCTTTGGAGAAATGTAAATTCTTAATCCCATCATCTCTGGGTGAAGGCGTTTTTGTTTATGAATAGGCTGGCCTGGATTTCTTAATGGAAACCAAGCTATCCATCTCTGAAGACTTGAGGCTTCTACTTGAGGCTATGGGGCTACTTTCTGCCTTCGTTAATATTTTTTCTCAATTTCTCGGAGAAATATAATATTCTGCCTCTTTTAATATCCTCCAAAATACTTATTCTCTAGGCGATGGGCAAGGGGGGGGGGCGCTTCCCACACGATGATGTTTGGGAAAGTTGTAATTGAGTAACGAAGTGGCTCATATTCCTTATCCTTGTTTTATTCCCATCTATGCAGAGATATATTTTTGGAAAATGTTATGGTTTTTAGTCCAGTTTTTAATGTTCACTTTAATGATGGAACAATTTGTAATAATCACAGCATTTTCCCCTTTTTCCTTGGAAACAGTCCATGCTGGTGTTGATCCTGGTCATTCAGTATAATTATAATTTCAGCTGAGTGCTGTCAGATTGGCTCTTTCCTATACGATTATTGACTAGATAAAAGCTACAATAGAATCCACGTCTTTGCTGCCAATTGGCAACTGAAATGAACTGTAAGAGACTGTAAAGGGACAATATGTAATGTCTAGTTCTTGATGGGGCAGAATATCTAAGGATCAACACAGACACCAACCATGAGCTTGTTGCATCAGAGAATTAGACTTCCCCAAAAGCCTTAAGATCTGGCTTTGCCAGTTGGCTTGTGGCTCCAATGGGGAAATTCCACACTGGTGTTTGCTCAACTAATAGCAGTTCCCTCCTCTCCCCCATAGTCTCCTCCTTTCCTCCCCATCTTTAGTTATAACTGGTGTTTTTAACTTTAATGTGATTTGATATATTTATTCGTATATTTACATTTTCATTTTAATGTTGTGAGCCACCCAGAGTGTCCTTGTGGCAAGATGGGCGGCAAACAAATTTAATAAATAAATAAAAAATGTAACCGATTTCCATTACAAGAATGTACTTCCTGGAGGGGAAATCATGGCTTAAAATCGACTCCAAGTGCAGCCAAGGAAATGAAATATAGCAGAGATAGCTTCCCCGCAAGACCGAAAAATTTCAATTTCTAGAAAGGTACATCTCTGCATCAAGCAGAAAAAGGCAAACAGGTAACTAAGGCGACCGGGGAGCATCTAATATTACTGGGGAAAGCGGCATGAGTGTGCGCAACAGGGAAGATCCTGTCCTCACAGCATAGGGGGCATCGCATGTGAATACTTAAATGCGGGATTTCGTATCTTCTCCTTCTCTTCCACAGTCGAGGGAGTTTTGTATAAGTCGGCCCGCATTCTCCTGCCTTCTAATCAATTTTCCTCCCCCGGCCTCTCTCGTCCCCCGCCCGGACCCAGGAGAGCACCCAAATTCCTCCTCTGCTTCTGATTGGAAGTCGTCCTCCTGGCTGATCTTGCGATTGGCTACGGCTCGGTGACAATCAGAGAGTGGCCGCGGGGGTGGCTGGCGCGCCGAGCTGCTGCTTTTACTTGCTCTTCTCCAGCCTTTGCCTCGCTGAGCCGCTGCTGGAACGTTATCCCCGCGAAGCCGGGGAGGGGTAGACCGCAGGCGAGATGGTGAGTGTCAAGGCGACGCTTCCCAGGGCCCGGGGGGGGGGGGGGGTGCTGGGTCGTCTTTAGCACTAAAGGTGGGGAAGACAAAGATGCGCGGTGCTGAAGGGGGAGATGAACGGGGGAGAAGATAGGAAGAGAAGAGCTCCGAAGGAGAAAAGGGGTGCAGGCGGAGGGATGCAGCGGCCCACCCTGTTCCTTCCTATCCACCCCAGTCCGGATTGCCCCTCGCATTGCCCTCCCCCTCCCTGCCCTTCTGTGCCAATTTTAATAGCTCCGCCTTCAGTGGGGCATTCAAAATGGTCTTGAATAAGCATTAAATACCTGGAGTAGGTGAAGGGGCAATTGCCAGATTTGCCACCTATTATTTTTGGGAACCCAACCTGAGTTTGTTTCATGTTTCCACCCATCTTCTCCTTCTTGCCCTTTGCTACTCTTGAGTGCTCCAAAGCCTTGTAGCCACAAAAGACTTTTCCCCGTCTTTTATCTTTACAGTATGGTTTTGTCAATCACGCCCTGGAGCTGCTGGTGATTCGAAATTACGGCCCCGAAGTCTGGGAAGACATCAAGTAAGTAGAAGCCATCTGGGATTCAGCTTCACCTGAAAACCCCCCAGAGCCAAATGTTGTGCGCATAGAAAAACACTGTCCGGTCCCCCACTGGAACTGGCTCTGCTTCCTTGTTTTTTTTATCAGAAAGCAGGGTGAAAGTTTTTGGTAGGCTCTTCCTCCTCCTTGTCTCATGCCTAGTTGGAACTGAAGAATGAGGCTGCTTCCGCTGGTGGGGCTCTCTCTAGGCCATCGCTTTGCCTGGTTCTCACGCTCTGAAGGGTGCAGGAGAGAGTGAAGTTCTGGCGGAAGACTCTTAGTTCCCTAAGGGGGGAAAGAGGAGGTGAGAGCAGCTTGGCACTCAATCGCTTATGGGAAGAGGTTACCCTTTTTCCTGGCTGACTCTGACCTCAAAGTTGATGGGAAAAACAAAATAGGCAGCCAAAACTTCTAGGGTTGAGAATCTCCATGGGGGAGAGGATGAATAACATCTTTTTAACATTCTTGTTATAGCAACTATTTTTCAGGAAAGAGGACTTCTTGCTTCATGAATTTTTCAAGCAAGAAGAAACACCTTTTTCATGCACCTTTTTCTGGTTCTCCCTTACCTGGCATTGTGTCTTATTTTGCTTCCTTAATGTAAGCTCTTAAATAAATATGCATTAGGTTTGCAAAAACAATATATAAACCTAAAACCTGCGTCAGAAAGACACAGAACATGGTGCTTTTGAGTTAGTCTTGACTCCTGGCCACTGTCTGGACAAGCCCCTGCACTTTTCTTGGCAAGATTTCAAAAGTGGGTTGTGTCATTGCCTCCTTCCAGAGCTGAGAGAAAGAGACTGGCCCAAGATCACACAACTGGCTTTGTGCCTATGATTGAACTAGAAATCATGCTCTCCAGCTTCTGGACTGGTGCTTTAATCACATCAACAGACTGCAGTAGTTATCTCCATAATTTTATTCGGATCAACTTAAAATTCAAGCTTGCAGGTTTGCCATATGCCTTTATAGATGCTAAATACAAAACAACTTGTGTACTTACAGTATACGTGGATACAAACAGGCCAGCAAAAGAGAGCCATCCATCCTATCATCCTAAGAAGAATTCTGTAGAATGCAAAAGCGTTCACACTGTACACTATTTTAAGGTTATATTTATTATTAAGTCTAATATAAGCATTATTCCATTATGCATAAAATTAGTATGTAACTTGAGCAGGGGAATTATTATTCCTAATTTCAATTATTCCTAATGTTGTTCCTGATAACTTAGTATTTTTTTGAGCAATTGGTTGCTCTGGGCCTGCAAAAATCAATACATGTTCATCACAAATTTTTTGTTGCTGGGAAATCTTAAATGAGCTTTAATAAAATTGGTGTTGGATAATCTAAAATGGACCTTATGTGGGGCAAGTGATTAGGTATAATTTTCCACGGATTTATAGAAGTATTGTGCTAGAATTACATGCTGCGTGTTATATATGCAAACTTATAGCTGTGCTTTTGTTAAATATTAATGTTCAAAAATTATTAGCATAGCCCGATTGCTATATTAAAATCAATGTATGTAAACTACCCAATATCACAAAGTCAACACAACCCCAAAATATATGGAAAAGGAATAAAAAAAGATTTTAACATGTTATTTTAACATGTTGCTTGCAAATGTGGCAACTGGCTATAGGTTTTAAGTAACAAGCTTAAGGGTCTTTTTTAGACCCTTTTCACATCTTTTTTTTCCCTTTACCATAATTGAATGCCACTTGCTAACCGACAGGAATCTGTCTTATGGATATAAGCATATATATATATATATACACACATACACACACACACACACACACATATATATTTGTTTTCGTAGATTTTCACGAGTACAGGTATGCAGGTCTTGGCGTATTCGAGTCTTTTTCCGTGTAAGATTGAGAGTATCTTAGCGACATTTTGACGAGGTTCCACTCGCCATCTTCAGGCTGGTGCCTTCGGCTTCGTGCTTGTGTGAGCAAAGCGTGATCGGAGCTGTTGTCTTTCTATAAATATTGGTGTGTGTGTGTGGAGTGCTGCCTTTGTTGCTGTAAGAGGATTGGTTGGCTGTGTTGTAACATCTTGATTAGTTGATGGAGTTGATGTTTGCAGATTAGTCAGCTGTTTCGTAAAATCCTGTGTGGCTGAGGTACTGTGTGCCTATTGTTCTTTTGTGTTGTAACGACCTGGGTAATGGGCTGTGTGATGACATCCTGAGCTCTATTGTAGTGATATCCTGTGCTGCAACCTTCTGCGGGGTTGGCTGCGTTGTAACATCCTGAGCCGTTGCGTTGTAACCTCCTGAGTCCTGTGATGTAATATCCTGAGCAGATGGCTGTGATGTAACATCACGGGTTTTGGTTTGGTTCCAAGTTTGCGGTCTGGCCATGTGTTCATGGCGTGTGTCAGTTTGCTTTTCTTTTTCTTTCTTTCTCTTTCTTTCTCTTTCCCTTTCTTTCTCTCTTCCTCTTTCTTTCCTTTCTCTTTTTCTTTCTTCTCTTTTTTCTTCTTCCCTCCCTCTCGATCTCCCTCCCTCCCTCCTTCCCTCCCTCCCTCTCTCTCTCCCCTCTGCTGGCGCTGGGCATGGCTGTAGGATAACTCCCCAGCGCGACACAGTTCTGGGATGGTGGAGAGTCCAGGCAAGCTCTACCCCCATCGCCACCACTGGCAGTGCAGGACTGCAGGTAAGGGAGTAGGCTGCTAGCTTCCTTCCCTGCGGCTGGTGAACCCTGACATGCTTGCCTGCCAGCCACGCAGCCTTCCACTTACCTGCCTTCACAAGCTGTCCACGGGGACACCAGGAAGGCCGCATGGAAGGCAGGCAAGCATGGCAGGGATGCAGGGAAGGGAGTAGGTTAACTCCATTCCCCACAGCCAGCCGCCCCTGACATGCTTGCCTACCTTCCACACAGCATGGCAGGGCTGCGGGCAGCAGGGAAGGGAGTAAGGGAGGTAGGCTGGGATGGTGGAAAGCAGAGACTGGGTGGGGTGGGGTGAGTGAGCGGTGACCGGGGGACTGGTTCAGAGGCATGGCCAGCCAGTGGTCCCTACCGGTTTGGCGATCTAGGCCAAATGTCCGCTACGGGTTCTCCCGGTACTATTTCACCCCTGAAGCCATAATTTTGTGTTTCAGGTAAATTTTTACAAAGAGATAGCAAATGATTTGTGCTGCTAGTAGTAGAATTCTGTTTATATCACATATTATTCTTTAAGAAAGTAAATATATGTCTCCTATAGGGTCCTTGTCTTTTACACTGTTGTTTTCCTTATGATTAATGTAATAGTGATGAAGTAGCATGCCCAACTTTAACCTCTGCCTATGACAAATCTATATTTCCATTTTCTTAATTAAATCTGTGTTATGACAGGCATAATATTAAACTGAATTACACTACAGTAATTTAATTAACTAGAGATGCAAAAAGAGAGGTCCATTTAGCTATTTCAACATGTAGTTCCTCTAGTCCTCCCATGGGATATTTGCCAAATGAGTTAGATCTGTCATAAATGCAATATTTGACAATGCAATGTATATTATCTGCTAAAAGTAATTGAGTTTATGGGACTTAGCTCTTAAGAGGTAAATATATGAGTATAACCACATGAAATTTCAGAGTTTTGCAACTCTTTCATTTACACAAAGTGAACCAGAACAATACTGTTTAAACTGAAACAGGAGATTCATTATTTCTAGGACAGAAACAAAACAATACACCTAAAAATACACACACAAATGCTTAGCAAACCTGTATAGCAGGACTAATCACTCTTTTGTATCCTGTTTTATATTACCTACCACCTTTTGTCTGAACTTTCCAAGTGAGTCAAACCTGACCTTTTGGTTTATTTTCAAACTAGATCTTAAAGGATTCAATTTTTTTTACGGACTATAAAAGGCAAAAAATCATATTTTTGTGTACTTATATATGTATCATACATAAGTGCATAAAACCGAAGCTTTTTTAAAAAAATGATTTTTTCATCTATCATAGGAGCAGTGTGATGAAAACACTTGCCTTCTACTCAGAAGGTTGAGAGTTCAATCCTAGGTAATGGTAGACGTTTCTCTCCTAGGGTGCAAAGAAAAAAATATTTGCTGCAAACTCTGTGTGACATCAGGAAGGGCATCTGGCCAGTAAACGCTCGGCTTCATCCAGTAGCCCTGACTCTACCCAAATTAAGGAATTACACGGTCATAAAAAGGAAGTTTTTAATGTATCTATCCTACAAATTAAACAGATGTTGCACCCTTCAAGCAATTTAAAAGCTTAAACCAGGGGTAGTCAACTTTTTTATACCTAGCGCACATTTTTCTATTTCTGTTAGTAGTAAAATTTTCCAACCGCCCACCGGTTCCACAGTAATGATGCTTTTATGAAAACCTAATGAAAATGTTTTTAAATAATGCTATGACATTTTTTTAAAAAGTCAATTAAATTAAAAAAAAGGAAAGTGCTTCAGTATCGGACAAAACCCCTACCGCCCACCATGAAAGCTGGAATGCCCACTAGTGGGCGGTAGGGACCAGGTTGACTACCACTGGATTAAACAATGGGCTATCTGAGGAACTGTTTTACCCCAATGGGATTGGCTTGTCCCACCCAAGCCAGTTGAAAGGACATACTGTGAACTCAGTTGGTCAATGAATTCTGGTTGGCGGGGTCCAGAAGAAAAGCCTTTTCTGCTGTGACTCCTGCCCTTTGGAAGATCATGCAATTAGCTTTTCAGCTTTCCTAAAGGGACTGAAGAACTGACTCTGCCAACTGGCCTGGGCCCCCAAGGACGGCATACCATTCTAGACATGGCTAAAGGGCTAAGATTAGACACACAACCTTCCATATACATCTTGCTCCCTTCCCCCTAGCTTTCTCAATTTTTAGTCAATTTAATGTTACTATTTATTGCTTTGAGATTCTAAGATTTTTTAATCAGGGTGGCATATAAATTGAATAAGTAAATAAGTGAATAAACTTACACAAAATTTATAACATCTTTACCTGAATTAGAATCAATCTGAATCATAATCTCTGAATTTAAGCCACTTCCATCTCCCAAACATACACCCAAAGATCAGACAGGAAATTCATATACCTTATATAGTGTATTTTTAGTGCATTTTAATGATTTATTTACTTTTAAAAATAACAAAGCAGATTATTTGTTGAGAAATAATCTTTCAGGAAAGCAAAATATATTTACATATACCCACTGATTTTTAAAATAATTTTGTTCAAAGTAGTCATATCTTAAAGCAGTTTATAATTTTAAAAAATGTTAAAATACAGTGATAAAAGATTGTAAATTAAAATTTCCACTCATTACAGCATTTCCGTATCGGTATCATTAGTTAATATCATTCATATTTACATAAGCTCCATTTCTATATCCTCTAATGTAATCTATATTATTTACTTGCTTAAAGTATAATAATATTTACAGATATATACAGTGTTGTAGTAGTTATAGTATATAATACTTAATCCTTATACAAAGTTTTGCGTCAATCATCCAGTAGATGTATACCATCTACTCCACAGTCTATAATACTCAGATTCTTCTCTATCTTTCAGCTTCAAGGTCAACCTATCCATTTCTGCACACTCAAGTACCTTTCTTGTTATCCTTGCATCCTGAAGGGATATTATTCTGCTTCCAATTTTGAGCAAATGCTATTCTCATTACAGTCGGTATTTGTAATATTATATATTGAATTTTTTTACACATTTTTCTCCTAATATGCCCAATAAAAATAGTTCTGGTTTCATTTTGATCTTTTGTTCTGTAATTTGTTTCAGCCATTCCTTTATTTTAAGCCAACATTTTCTAGCTTTGGTACAGGTCCACCACATATGGTAGAAGGTTCCTTGTTTCTAGCTGCATCTCCAGCATTTGGGTGAGCGATTTGGAAACATTTTGGCCAATCTCACTGGAAGTAAATGCCAACAGTAAAACATTTTATACAGGTTTTCCTTATAGGCTGCTGACATTGTCAATTTATAATTTTTCTCCCATAATTTATCCCAGTGGTCCAATTCAGTACTATAGCCAAAATTTGTAGCCCAACTTATCATCGTCTCCTTCTCTGTTTCTTCTTCCATTTTATATTTTAGAAAGTAATTGTATGCTTTGGTGATCATTTTCCCCCCGTCCCTTGCAATATCTTGTCCAGTTCCAATTGTTTTCCATAGATGCCATGTTATTCTACATTTTTTTTATATTGTGTCTTAATTTAGAGATAGGGCTACCCCCCTATCTCTATTCCTTGGCTTTTTAACTCCTGTTCAGATTTTAATTCTCCTTGCTCATCTAATAATTCTTTGTAAGTCACAGTCTTGTTTAGGTCTAATTCGTTTGGATAAATCATTGCATCCATTGTTGATAGCCACATTGGAATTTTCATGTAGTGGTTTTTTTCTAATTTTTCCCCAGATATATAACAGTGAATCTTTTACTAAATGTCTCTTTAAATGTCTTAGTTAATGATATATGTAATTTTGCCCAATTATCCAAATATCTTTATATTTGTTGTATTAATTTATTATAATTGTTCTCTTTTATCGAGGAACATTTAGCCGTTAACCAAATCCCCAAATATTTCATCTTCTTGGCCATCTAAATCCCCAATTTCTCCTCCAATTCCTCTTTTTGCCTATTAGTAAAGTTCTTAGTTAGTATTTTAGTCTTTTCTTTATTTATCTTAAGCCCTGCTACTTTGCCAAATTCCTCTATTTCCTGTAATGATGTAATACCTGTCTCTAAAGGGTCTTCTATTATGAAAGCCAAATCAACTGCAAAGGCTTGTATCTTGTACTCTTTAATTCTCAATCCTCTTATTTCCCTCTTTTGTCTAATTTTTATCAATAATGTTTCTAGTGATAGAATAAATAAATGTGGGGATAGAGGACATCCCTGTCTTACCCCTTTGGCTATCCTAAATTTATCTGTTGATTCCCCATTTAATATTATTTTTGCTGATTGGTTGGAGTAAATTGCCCTAATCATTCCAATAAATCCCCCCCCCCCAATCATAATATTTAGTTGATTAATGAGAAGGTTCCAATTTAGGTTGTCAAATGCCTTTTGTGCATCCACGAATATCAGTTCTGCTTGTTTCTCCGCATGAGCCTCATAACATTCTAATATGTTCATTATAATCCATGTATTATTTTTTAAATGCCTATTAGGTAAAAACCCATTTTGGTCTGGATGAATAATGTAGTTTAGTATTTTTTTGACTCTTTCTGCCATTATTTTAACAATTATTTTGTAGTCGGCATTTAGTAGCGAGATTGGCCTGTAGTTTTTAATTTGCTGTTTATCTGTATTGTCCTTGGGTATGAGCATTATCAGTGCCTCTGTCCATGAGTTGGGTATTTTTGCTTGTTCTAGTGTTTCGTTATATAAATCCAACAGTAATATCTCCAATGGCTCTTGTATTTCTTTATATAGCTCTGCAGGAATTCCATCTGGTCTCGGAGTTTTATTGCTTTTTTTGTTTTTGGGTTGCTGTTTTCATCTCTATCATCGTCATTTTATCATTTAACATCTCCTTTGTTATGTCTGGTAGTATAGGGAGATCTCTCTCATTTAAGTATCGTTTAATGTCTCCTTTTATTATATTCTTCTGGCTATACAAAGTTGTATAGAATTTTTGAGCAATACTCTTTTCCTCTTCCATTTGGTAGTAGATAGTCCTATCTAAATCCTGTAACTGTTGTATTCATTTTCTTTCTTTCTTCTTCTTCAATTTATAGGCCAGACATCTCCCTGGTTTATTTGCGTGTTCAAAATAAATCTGTCTCAACATTCTAGGCTTTTGGGCCATTTCTTCTTGTAAAATTAGGTTTATTTTATGTTTAACCATATCTCTTTCTCCTTTAATTATCTCATTTTGAGGTTCTTTTTGCATCCTGAATTCCAATTCTTCCAGCTTCCCCTGCAGTTCCCTTTGTTGTTACTTCTTTTCTTTGTTCCATCTGGTCACATAGGCTATAGTTAAACCTCTAATGTAAGAATTAGTTGTGTCCCATAAATTTTGTAATATTGTACTTTCTTTCATATTCTCCTTCAAAAAGAAATCTAGCTCTTTTTCTGTCCATTGGATATTTTTTTTTCTTTCAAAACCTTCTGATTCATGGTCCATAGCAATAGCAATAGCAGTTAGACTTATATACCGCTTCATAGGGCTTTCAGCGCTCTCTAAGTGGTTTACAGAGTCAGTATATTTCCCCCAACAGCAATCCGGGTCCTCATTTTACCCACCTCGGAAGGATGGAAGGCTGAGTCAACCCTGAGATTTGAACAGCCGAACTGCAGAACTGCAGTCAGCTGAAGTAGCCTGCAGTGCTGCATTTAACCACTGCGCCACCTCGTCCATCCCCCTCTCCTTTTTGTTCTTCCCTTCCTATTAATTTTACTATGTGTCTGCCCATGTATTTGGCATTATCTCTATCTCCTCCACATCTTTTCCCAATTCCGAATCCATCCACACCATATCTATCCTGGACCATGAATTATTAGGGTTTTTAAAAAAAATATTGACTTCCCTGTGGGTTTGCTTCTCTCCATGTATCTTTTAAATTTAGTTCTTGTATTATTTCAAAAAAAGTGGCAGTATCTCCCTCTTATTCTTATTTTTGTTTACTGATTGTGTAATACTTTTTAGTGTCCACTACCACTGGTCTCCTACTAAACAGATGTTTTCCACTTCTGATTCTATTATCTTTCTGTTCAAATTATGGTAGTATTCTTTCTCATTAATATTTGGTGCATATATTACTGTCAATAGTATTCATTTTTGCCTTATTATTACTTCAATTAATAAAATTCTACCTTCTTCATCTGCGTAAATTTGCCTTGATTTTAACCATTCTTTTATATATATCGCTATACCCCTCTTCTTTTTCTGTGCCAAAGCCAAATGTAATTTCCCTATTTTGGAAATTCAAGGATGCCACCATATTGTTTTTTAATATGAACCTCTTGTAAGCAGATAATGTCCATATTCTGTTTTTGAACTTTGGAGAGCATTTGTTTCCATTTGGCCAGAGAATTCAATCCATTTATATTAATTGATATTAACTTAATTTCTTCTTCCATACTATTTGTTTGTTGTTTGTGTCTTTGTGCATAGTTAGTGTGAATTCTGTAAATTTCATCTATGTCATTTTGCATTTCTTGTTTACTTTTCTGCACCATATCAGCCAGCAGTTCTGCCATGAGGTTTAGCAGGTCTTCCCCTCTATTTTCTGTTATATTCTGAAACCTCAAGTAAAAAGTTGATTTCTCTAATTCAAGATGTATTATTGCCTCTTCCAGATCTCTGTTCGCGGCCATCAATCTTTCTTCCGTTGCTTCCAATTTCTTTTCAGTTTATTCTGTCCTACCTTCAATTATTTTATCTTCTGTTCATTTTTAACAATCACTTCCTGTATTTCCCCCATTTTACCATCCAATTTATGTATATCTTCTTTTACTTCTCCCATCTCGCTCTTGATTTCCTTGTGGTTTTTCGTGATTGATTCCTGTGTTTTCAACGTCACCTCTTGGATCATACTCAGAGTCGACTGCATATTCTGTAGACTCAATGTGCATCCTGATTTCTCACCACCCATCATATCTCCTATTAGTCTCTATCCTGATGAGGAAGCTGTCGTCGACATTGCTATATTGTTAATATGTTAAATCAGGGGTGTCAAATTCAATTTCATTGAGGGCCGCATCATGGTTGTGTTTGACCTCAGGAGAGGGGGCAGGGGGGCATGACCATCTTGATGTCACTCATGTCAGGGGTACCTGTGGTGGCCAAATGCTAAGGCAGGACTTACCTCAGACCCTCCCTCACTCATTATATCCTTCCTTCATTCCCTCCTTCCTTTTCTTCTTTTTCCTTCCCTCTTCATTCTTAATTGGACTTTTAATGACAATGAAGCTTGTTGCAATTTCCCAAACAAAGATGTATTCTTTCTGAGAAATATAACATTGACAGACTTACTACTTCTCATCATCCTACCATAAATTTCTCTGTTTATTGGAATAGAACCTCATATTACTTGTTGTCATCTACTTCACTACTGCATTTATACCCATCTAATTAATTTGCATAAGAATGACACTTGCATCCAAATGCTGCCCACAATGGTTTAATTTAATTTAATTTTTAAATTTCATTTGAGACAAAATCTCTTATGACTACCAATTTCATAAAAAACTAGGTGATTTACAATATTTACAAAATAAAATAATGTTGGTGAAAAGGTCAGTCTCTGAATAGAGTAAAATCGAATAATACTTTACAATCAAAGCAATATTTATGTTTGTTTTTTTAAAGTCATTTTGTATTCAGAGTTCATAAGGATGCCATGTACTTTTACTCTATTAGCTTTCCAAATTTCCAAATTCTTCCCAAATTTCCAAAATTTCCAGTGTTACTATATCTTACTTCCCCAATTAAACATATTCTGTTATGATAGAGGGCAGTAATGTTAAAATGGCAGGCAAGACTGGACAGGCAGGGTTGTGCCCCTCTTATGTGAGATAAGACTTCAATTGCCGGATCATGCTTATAATTTTGATGTACAGTAGAACGGTCACGTCCATAATTCATTGCATAACTTTGGTCGAACCCAATTTGATCGTGACCAGAACCTATTTTTTTTAAAAAAATTGGTACTTACAAAAAAAATAGTGCAGAAGGAGAAATTGGCCGTGAATTTTTTTTTAAAATTTTTTGGTCGGAACCTGATTTGGTCATGGTCAGAAGCGTTCATGACCAGAGGTTCTACTGTAATTGACTGTCCTTGTGGATGTTCTGTTTGTATGTGCCCAAACTGATGTTGGATCTTGAAAAATGAGATTTCATATGAATAAAGTAGTGTCCACAACAAGCCATGTTTAACATGACAAGAATGTATCATGAGGTGATTGAGCAAATGGCATGTATATATAACAACAAGTTGTCTGTAACAAGTTGTGTCATTTACATGAAGATTTAAGATTCCCCAAGCACTCAAAACTTTAACCTTAGTCTACTGTCGACCTCACTCCATTCCTAAGAGGTCTTTAAGGGGCGTGCATAAGCGCACCAGCGTGTCTACAGTCCCTGTCCTAACGTTTCTTTTTATTCGTATCCATGTATCCAAAATCATGTTTAGACATATATACATTGTCTAATACATGCTTGATGAAATAAATAAATAAATAAATAACATATAAATAACTTGTGTCATTTACATGAAGATGTAATAAAAAACTTTCTATATTCTTTCCCTTCTTGACACCAATATTTATTTTCTTTCATTACCTATCATTGTATAAAGTGGCTTTCAAATAAAAGAAAATATCTGATTTGCTTTTACAACAACATTGTAAGTCATCAAAATATATTCTCCTAGGGTTTTTTTATTATTTTGGTATTGTCAAATTATCATATCTGCTTACAAAAATGTTTTTTAATTATCTTAATTTGAGATATCACCTCAGCTTCAGATAAAATTGTATGCAAATATTCTTAGTTTATACTCATTGTCAATTTATTACCACAAATACATGTAGAGTTAAATAGAATGTGCCTAATAAATCACATATTGCTGAGCTACTGAGATGGGTGATAGAATGGTGACACAATTCATGGAAACTTGTTCCTTTTCATAACATGTATTAATTTGATAAGATGCTGCCACACCCATATTGAGTTTTAGCTGCCATAGACTAACATCATTGCCTTCCTATACCATAATAATTATAAAGATATTCATCTTGCAGGTCAGCATTTCTGAAACAATGGCACTGTAATTCACTCTTTTTCCAAGTAGGCATGGGATCTCATTTTTCTTTCCTTCCAGGAATGTTTCCAGATATAAATATAAAGTAATAAATACAGGCACATGCCTGAAGGTGTGTTGAAGGAATTAGAAATTAAATCAATGGTTTCAGTTTATTATTTATTTATTTTGTATATGATGAGACCATGACAGGTGTGTGTGTGTGTTTGTGTGTACACACACACACATTATCACTTACGAGTATACTCACTTTTGTTGCCAGCAGTTTAGACATGAATGGCTGTGTGTTGTGTTATTTTGAGGGGACATTTACACTGTTATACAAGCTGTATATTCACTACTGGACATTGTATCCAAGTATCATTTCTTCAGTGTTGTCACATGAAAAGATATACTTAAATATTTATAAAATGTGAAGGGGTATACTCACTTCTCTCTCTCTCTCTCTCTCTCTCTCTCTCTCTCTCTCTCTCTCTCTCTCTCTCTCTCTCTCTCTCTCTCTCTCTCTCTCTGTGTGTGTGTGTACACACATACAGAATCCACGTAATTATAAGTAAAACTTATATGAGGATATGGCAATGGCCTCATAACTGGATGTCCAATTCAGCTATCCAGGCAATTCCCTCTGGCATTGTTTAATGGAAATCTTATAGTGAACCAGAGAACACATATCATGGATAGTCTTGCACAATGTGTTTAATAATTTGCATATCAGCCCCACAATTGCAATAAGGGGCATCTTTCCATCCCCACTGATACAGGGCAGAGGCGCTTCTTCTAGTACCACACCCAATTCTGTTCAATTTTGACCAGAAAAAGTGAGGGAGATCAAAACCAAGCGGTTTGGTGGAGGGATTACTAATGGTCAGGCCACAAGAATGTACCATAAACCATTCCTCTCTCCAGATATTCTCAAGGTTAAGATGGATAGACATTAAGTGAATAGCTGTTTTCCAAGCTGGATTATGGGACTTCAATCTTGTGATGGCCTGGTGAATAGAGATGGCCTTGTTCAGCAACCTTGACTACAGCCAAATGAGAACTTGTTGTTTTCTAATGTGGAGCAGTATGATATTGCTAAGTACTGGTGATTAGTGCACAGGAGTGGGATGGCAGAGATGATATGCATTGTCCGGCGAAGTTAGACATTAACCATTTGGATGTGGGTGTGGTTAAGCCATACACTGGCAAACTATTCAGCTGTGGAATAAACAAAGCCAGGCTGTTCATAGGGTGTTAACATCAGCAATCCAGGTTGTTCCCGTCAGTCTATTCAAGTAAATGGTTGCAACTTTTCAGTTTTGCAGATGTTTTTTCCAGGTGCTGCTGAAAGGTTGGTGATCTGTCCAGTGTTATCTCCAAGTACTTTGGAGAGTTACTATATTGTAAAATACAGTTCTGGAACTACACTAAAGGCTGGTAATTTGTGTACCTATTGCTAAAGTGGAATGTAGCTACTTCTGTTTCTGTTAAGCTTGGTTGGAGGCACAGTTTTTTGAAATAGCCGTCCAGTTTCTGGAGATCTTAAGATCGCTGCATCACTGAAATTGGTTTCTTGGTGTGTGGAATTGATATCATCAGCATAGATAAATTTTTGAGAAACAATTTCAGGCAGGTCATGGATGTACAAGTTAAAAAGAGCAAGGGATAGCAATAGCAATAGCAGTTAGACTTATATACCGCTTCATAGGGCTTTCAGCCCTCTCTAAGCGGATTACAGAGTCAGCATATTGCCCCCAACAACAATCTGGGTTCTCATTTTACCCACCTTGGAAGGATGGAAGGCTGAATCAATCCTGAGCCGGTGAGATTTGAACAGCCGAACTGCAGAACTGCAGTCAGCTGAAGTAGCCTGCAGTGCTGCATTTAATCACTGCGCCAACTCAGCTCTCTAGAGATAGCATAGCATTGATCCTAGTGGTAGTCCATTATTCAACTTATGATATTTGCTTCTATTGAATTCCGTGAAAACTTGAAATAACCTATTATTCAACATCTTGTTAATCAAGGCAGTGGTGTTATGATAAGATGTAACCATGATTAGTCTGAGAAAAAGTCCTCTCCAGATAATATCATAGACTAGAAAGAGGTCAAGACAAACAGAGACATTTTCATGATTTCATGAAATGATTTCAGTGATAATAGTTCTTTCCTCTCTTTGCTTGCATCTGCTAATGTGTAGTGGGTGGCTGAGTTTGCAGCTGTTTAAAGTGGGTTCTGTAGATTTTTTTAAAATTAGAGTTTAATTTTGTTATATTAATTAAATTGTCATATAGAACATCAACTCTAACACACATACTAAATAAGAATATCAAAACTGCACAATAAAACATAGAGGAGCTTTTGAATCCACATTCTATTGTATTAACCATTTTTTCTTGATATAATATCATGACTGACTGCACTGAAAATGGAAAAATGAGCTCTTGGTATGACGCAGATTGTCAATCAAGTCAAGTCAAGTCAAGTAGGTTTTATTGTCATTGCAACAATATACAATACAGTACACAGTGAAACAAAACAACGTTTCCCCAGAACCAAGGTGCTACATCAGACAACATAAATAAAAAAAAGAAAAAGAGCAGGACACAGGACTACATATAGCTCACAAGTATTTATGGTTCCAGTTTTTTTGTGTTGAGGAGTCACAACAATCATGCAGAATCCAGATGGCAAAAGGTTTAAAAGTACCTCAATTCAAGAATGCTTAGAATTAAAATCTACTCTTATCATCTTGGCTAGAATGGCAAATAGATAAATTGACTAGGTAGTCCATATCCATGTTTCAAATGCATTTCTTCCTGAAAAAGCAAGAAAACTGCTCTGTGTGATTTGCATCCTAATGGAGAATGCATTTAATATTTACACTAGTCCATAGCTTTAATACCTATATAATAGCTTTTACCTACCAACCAGGATAGAATACCAGAAGATCATAGCAACTAAGCATAGGTTGCCACTTATGAGGACAGCTCCATTAGCTGTGCTAATACTAAATCATACCTTTAAACTGACTTTCTAAAACAATTCTATAAAAAAGAAAAATTGTCTCAATAAAACAAAATAGCATATGATTTCCTGTCTATTGAGATCAGAATATTTTTTTGCGGGGGGGGGAATCTATTTCTGAAAACACATATTTTTAATCTTTTTCTATTGAAGTTCAGAATTAATATTAAAGTAGCTTTAAATAACATGACAGTTCTGTGGGTTGGCATGTGTTCAGAATTGTAGATCATAGTTTCCATACATGGTGAAATCTATGAAGGGGATGACGGTTGCATATTGTATTGTGTAGTGTTTTGCTAAGCAAAAAGTCATTTGCTATTTAAGCAATCCTTTATTCTGGAATAGTTTATTTTATGAAACAAATAACCCTGATCTACCCCAAAAAAATTCTGAAAGTAGTGTAGTCTTTTTAGATACGAATTTAGATACGATTTGTCATATCTATCATATAGTATTTATTTTGCTTTTATATAAAAACCAATTGACGTATGAATTAATGTGCTAATGTTTGCTGTTTACCTTGTCTATCTGCAGAAAGAAGCAAGGGAGCTAAGAGAACAAAAAAGTTTCTGATTTTCAGCTGTTTTTGACAGCTATGCTAAAGTGAAAGCCAGTCTTAAAAATATTTTAAACCATAAAACAATAGTTCTTGCTTTTTTGGTCTCTCAAAAAGGGAAGGCTAAAAGTAGCATTTATCTTATTAGAGTGCAACATCAGGTTTATCTCTCAGAAATATTCCAACTGCTTCCTGAGGATTTGGATTCATATGGTTTCCTGCTTTTGGACTTTTAACAGTAATCAGCAGCAACAACTGCCAAATGTCCCAGCTTGTCCTAACTAATTGGAGTTATTTATATGCACTCCATCCCCCCCTTTACATCTCACAAGCAACAGAGACAATGGATTTACATAAAGGAAAGTCCTAACATCTATTTCAATATTAAAATTTGTAACCGATTTGATTTGAGTAATATTCTCATGAAAAATAGATAGTAAATTTATTAAAAGACATAGAAGAATATACATAGGAGTTGGATTTATCAAAATCATTGTAAACAATTCTAAAAACAAAAACAAATAAGCATAATTGCATGACGTCGGACAACAGGCATGACACATTATATTTTGACAGCTTGTATATTTGGGCTTCCATTGTAAACTACAGGTAATACTTGGGTTACGAGCGTTCCCTTAGCGAATGTTCAAAGTTATTCGATCAGCGCCCCTAGTGTTTACGAACAAGTCCTGAAACTATGAATCTTGAGGCACCATGGCAGTTGTTCGCCCTTATGAACAACCTCAGAGACTCTGCAACATTCGTCCTGCACTTTGCCAGCCAAAATGGATGTTTGGAGGGGGCGAGTCTGCCCCTCCAATGCTCCATTTAGGCCTTCACAGGCTTCACCCAGCAGTTGGCTGGCCAAAATGGAGCTCTATTTAGGCATCGAGGTTGGGAGGGGTGGCTCCCTTCCTAACCTCCATTTTTGCCTGCAGTGTACCAGGCAAGGCCTGTAGAGGCCTAAATGGAACTCCGTTTTCGCCATAAAAATGCCAGCCGAGGCCTGTGGAGGCAGGCCCGCCCTTTCGACATTCCATTTTGGCCTTCAATATGCCGGACGAGGCCTGCAGAGGTTGTTGAAGAGGCATGCTTGGCTGAGAGACTGGAGAAGAGACAGCTTGCTAGATCTCCACATAAGTGACCTGGGGTGGCAGGTTGGATGAGGGGGAACCAATTGTTGGGACCATGAGGTATTTCAGTGGGTCGGGGAGGTTGGGTGGTCTTAATCAGATGGCCTGTTCCATCTCTAGGCCCCGGATGGCCTTCCCCACCCTGAAATACCTCATATGCACTTAATGAGGCTCGCATTTGATTAGCGAATGTGTGGGCGAAAGAAGGTACGACATTCACTTCCACGAATGCTGGGTTACAAATGGAATGGGCAGGCTCCATTACATTCGTAACTCGAGACTTAATATTTTGCTGAAAATGAAAAATCACTGAGATACAATTTTCGAGTATGCATCTGGCTGGCTTGTTTTTGAGATGGAATGCACAGACATTATTTTTTGATAGATTAGGTTTTAGTCCATTCTTGTTATAGTATTCCGACATATTCTTCAGAACCAGAGTAAGCTTGTCTTCCAACTCCTTGGAGTTTGGAGCAGTAAGTGCCAAATCATAGATAAAAGACAATGAATTACATTGACAGTAAATTTTACAATAAACAAAACAATAAATTTTAATATATGAAATTGTATTTCACTGGATAAAAAAATGCACAGTTTTTATATTTTTATATGTGTATTCCCGAGGCAATTGGAAAGGGGAGGAATTTGGAATATTGGATTTTTTTTGCTTACTTTTGTGTATTCCTAAACGATTTGTAGCATTTCTTCAAATTATGAAAAAAAAATGTGCATTGTAAAAGTAGCCTTCACAAGGCAAATGGTTAGAGCTTCTCATTCATTATATGCGGCGGTGGGATTCAGCTGGTCCACACTGGTTCAGGAGAACCATTTGTTAACTTTCTGGGCAGTTCAGTGTACTGGCTGTTGGAAGAAATCTCCCAACAGCCTCCTCCCTCCCCACTTTACAGGGTTAATCCTGTCAGGAAGGCAGAAAGGA
This sequence comes from Thamnophis elegans, assembly GCF_009769535.1. Taxonomy (NCBI): domain Eukaryota; kingdom Metazoa; phylum Chordata; class Lepidosauria; order Squamata; family Natricidae; genus Thamnophis; species Thamnophis elegans. Next base: position 58,575,548 of record NC_045549.1, read on the forward strand.
GACCTTCTGGTGTGCCTCTCTGTGTTGTTTGTAGCCTAATCCTGCTTATCTTTTAAGTGTTTTCAGAAACTGCCTCTGAGTTAAGTCTTGTTACATTGTAACGGCAGTTAATGGTTCTTGGCAGTACACCCAGACATTCTGTAAACTGATTGGCTTCTCTGGAGTTTTTTCTTTCTTTCTTTCTGGTACTTTTACTTTAAAAAAAAAGCTTTTTATACTGCTTTAGTGGTTCCTGGCACTGTCCTTTTGGGATGTACTTCGAAGAGGGAGGATGCAAGCTTGGCACTCTCTGATTTTTTTACTGCCTTTCTGGGGCATGTGGTCTTTCCTTAAATCTGATGATTTCCTTAGGATATCTTGTGAGGTGAGTGAGACCTGCAGATATCTTTAAGTCAGTTCACTGAGCACAGGAGTCTCTTGTCTGTGGGCATTCTTCAGTCATCTAGGTCATGGTTGTCCCAAAGGTGCTTTTTTCAAGAGGCAACTGGACTTTCTTGGTTTCCAGAAAGTCAAGTTGCCTCTTGAAAAAGCATCTTTGGGACAGGAGTCTCTTTCATTGCTTCAGAGTGGCCAAGGCACATGATTGCGCACTGATAGTAAGATTTTTTTAAAAAATAGATAGAGGTGTGGATCCTTCAATTCATTTTAGTTTTTCGGAGTGAATTGCAGGATGGTCCAGTGATGGTATTAACAAGTCCAATTGACTTCGAGACTGGGTTGAAGCTGAAGCCAAGCCTCTGTGCTCCTCCCTTCTGACTCCAGTTTCAAGTCAGTCTAGCCTGAGACGAGACACAAAAAATTGGACTCCTGATCAAATTTGAAAATTCCTGGACCCTCCTCACCTCACTCCTGCTTCTCCTGCTATCCAGAGACCCTACCTCCATTCCCCAGTAAGTTCCCTGGCGGTGGCTGTGTTTTTCTGACCACCTGGGTATTGGGTGGAAGATTTGGGGACTCCATAGACATGGGTGCCATTCCGGGTGGCCATTTTGATCCGACGGCCACATGGAGGCTATTCCCCGATTGTGGCGGCTTTTGGGGGCTAATGGGCCTTGGGTTTCCAGCTTGACAGTCCTCGTCATCCCTGGCAGTCTTCCCCAGTTGAGAGCCATCGAGGGACAATGCAGAGAAGAGCGCAAAGTTTTTCGGTGCTCCAGCAAGCCGCTGGAGCGGTGGAGAGAGGTGCGCAGTTTCCGATGCCTCAGGAAGCGTCCGCAGCAGCCCCAGAATGCACTAATTGTGGCAGTTTTTACATCGGGGCAAGCTGCAAGGAGGGAAGGTGAAGGCTTCTTTTGCTGCTGCAGAAGCAAGTGGAGGTGAGGGCGGATCGTGGCAGAGAAGGTGCGAGGAGGGTCATAAGTATCAATTGCACCCTGTGCTAGATGGCAGACAGAGCTGGGAGGTCCCCTTCCCCCCTGATAGCAATAGCAATAGCAGTTAGACTTATATACCGCTTTATAGGGCTTTCAGCCCTCTCTAAGCGGTTTACAGAGTCAGCATATCGCCCCCAACAACAATCTGGGTCCTCATTTTACCCACCTCGGAAGGATGGAAGGCTGAGTCAACCCTGAGCCGGTGAGATTTGAACAGCTGAACTGCAGAACTGCAGTCAGCTGAAGTAGCCTGCAATGCTGCATTTAACCACTGCACCACCTCGGCTCTGATGTCTCCTGGGGAGGGAACTTTGTCTCGGCAGGGGCCTACCACCTCTTCCAGGAGGCAAAAGGCTTTGGCTGCCACTCGTTCCTCACATGCCACCCAGAGGGATGAACAACGGAGGCATAAGGCCTTAACTAAGACCTTTTCCTGGGCCGAGAGATTGCGGGCTCAGCAGGACAGGCTATGTGCTTCCCCATCCAGATCCAGATCACCTTTGGGAAGCGCTTCTAGAGAAGTTTCTCCTACTGGTTCCCCAGATTCATTAGGGGAGGTTTCCCCTTCCCCTTCTCTCCCCATGGAGGATCAAGGCCCTTACCAAGGGGATTCCAGCCTACATGGGACCCAGCCTGGGGAGAAAACTATGACTAGGCCTCCATTGGCCCCTCAAGCCAGCCTTGGTCAGGCTTCAGGGAGCCTTGTCTGGGATTCATTGGATATGGACAATCTTCCTGTAGAGCTCCAGAATCTTATTGAGAGAGCAATCTCCAACGGCATTGCTGCAGGCTTGCAGTACCAGGTTCCTCAATCTTCATCCCAAGGCGGCACCAAAATCCCCAGGGCCAGTTCCTCCCAGGTGCAGCCTCCAACCCAGTGAGGGACCCAGACCTTTCTGAAAATGAGGAGGTCCCATTTCCAGATCCCCCTGCCTTTACGGGGTTGTTTCCTCCAAATTTATTCTGGTCTCCTGCGCAAGGCAGTGGTGAAGTGGCCAAGGAGGGGGCTCAAGCAAAAAAATCTGAGGCCTCGGTATTTTCTGAGCCAAAGACTGCTAAGGAGGAGATTCCTGCTCCCCCAATTATTTTTTTGGGGGGGACAAAAAGGCGGAGATGACCCTCAGAAAAACATTCCAGTCAGCAGTTTGGGCCATCAAAGCGGCAGCCTCAGCATCGTTTTTCAACCGCCCGGCTATCCTTTGGATGGAGCAGATTCAGGAGTGTATCCCACCAGAGGATGTTCATCTCCACCAGGATCTGAACAAGTTAGTAGCGGTTTCTCAGTTTAAGTGACCTTAAATGCTATGAAGTTTGCTTCCAGGACTTTAGCATCGTCCGTCACATCTTGTCGTCTCCTCTGGCTCCAGGGCTGGCAGGCGGACAACAAGTCGAAGTGGCAGCTGGCATCGGCTGCATATGCCGGGGGTTCTCTTTTTGGAGCTTCCCTTGACCCGAACCTGGTCGACGACAAAAACAAAAAGAAAGGTCCTGCCCACCTCTGCAAAGAATACAGAACAGAAGACCACGCCTTATTTCCGCAAGCCCTCATATTGCTCGCAGGAGCAGGAGACTCATCAGAGCAGGTACCTTCCTGCCAAGTTGGATAGGCAACCTGAGAGGGGTTATAACAGGGATAGATCATGATTCCAACCCCAGGGTAAACGTCCCTTTTGGGGAGGAAATGGTCGCCCTTACCACCGGAGCAAGTATATTTGATTCCACCCATTAGTGGTCGCCTGGTGCTGTTTTCAGTGGAGATCTCCTCTGACACCTGGGTTCTAAGTACAGTCACATCTGGTCTCTGGCTGGAATTTCTCTCCCTCCCATCGAATCATTTTTGTATGTTCCCTCCGGCAAAACGTATAGAAAAGCGCGAGCAGATGCATCAAGCTATCCAGCACCTGCTTGACATTGCAATGATACAGCTGGTCCCCCCAGACGAAGTTGGCCAGGGATTCTACGCAAAACTTTTTCTCGTGCTGAAATCTTCGGGGGGTGGGGATGAAGAGCCATTCTGGATTTAAAGCTCTTAAACCATTTAAAGCTCTTAAGCTCTTAAAGTTCTTGATCTACAGGCGGTTTAAGATGGCCTCTCTCAGGTCCATCTTGGCGGGAATACGTGAAGGGCACTATACGGCCTCCATTGATCTCACAGAGGCATACCTGCATAGTCTCATTATTCTGAAGCATAAAAGTTTCCTTAGGTTCTCCTACCTAGGGGTGCACTATCAATACAGAGCCCTGTCGTTTGGCACCCAGATCCTTCGCCAGTGTGTTGGCAGTAGTTGCTGCCTACTTGAGGGAGGTTCCCATCAGACTCCAATGTTACCTGGATGATATCCTCATCCAGGGAGCGTCGCCACACCAAATGAGGGCAGATCTTCAGCAGGTCATATGCACTCTCCAGAATTTAGGTTTCTCTGTTAACTTCGAAAAGTGTACCCTTATCCCGGCAACTAGAATTCTTCACTGAGGGGCAGATATAGATTTTTGTATCGGCAGAGTTTTCCTTTCCCCGGATTGCAGATCCAGTTTGTTAAAATTAGTTAAGCAGATTTGTAAGGATCGTTGTGTTCCCATAGCCCTTCTCTCCAGCTTACTAGGGAAGCTCATCTTCTTTATCAAGGTGGTACTGTGGGCGTGGCTGCCTGCCAGGACTCTTCAATGGCAGCTACTACCATACCAGAGATCCAACACCAGCAACTTGGTGTCCAAGGTGCCAGCCACTGCACAGGTACTGGTGTCCCTCAAATGGTGGATGCCCTCAGCCTTGCTCAAGGCTCAAGTAACCTAAAAAAGTCTGGTAATTGCTGATACCATTATCATTAATAGACCATTTCTGATCCATTTTCAAAGCATGACATTTTTAGATGTTTCAATTCCAAGTAGAATTAAAATGGGGTGACAACAAAATAATTGTGTGTTGTCTTATTTCCATTCATGTGTTACCTTTATATGAAAAATCAGTGTTTGAAAAAGATGTTTGAGGTATTCCATTTAAAGTTTTTGCTTTTCTTTGCTGATAATGTTTAAAGAACTATTAAATGGCTTTGTTGTACTCCTTGGGATTGAGATTACAAGACAGTTTGCTGTAGATATTTATTTTTTAATTATTTGTAATTCATGATTGTCATAAAATATTAAACACTGTGCCAAAATGTAAATGCTATAGGGAAATAGCTTGAAATGTTAGATAAAAAAGAATGTCTCGGGGAAATGACAGATTTTTCATTTTCATTTTTTCCAACACAATGGAATGTTGGAAAGAAGATATGTAGAGGGTTTTGAGACTCTTGTCCATCAGCAGGATAACTTTCCAAAAATGAAACACGATGGGACCAAATTTGGTGTTGAAAGAAAAAAGAGCAAGGAAAGATTAAATTTGGAAATGATCTTGGTCTGGCTGGGAACTGCAAAAAAAACAAAAACAAAAAATCAACCCCCATTCCTGAAAAATTCCTGCAATACATCCCTATGAGAAAGGCAGCTGCTAAACTTCATTGTGATCAGAGCAGCACATTTTTGTTCCTGAAATCATGCTCTGCCTAGCTTCATTGTTTTCTGTTTTTGTTAATATTAACTTCCATTTCAAACTCTTATAAAGACTCATTACCATATACAGGAGGGGTGGGTTTCTCACCCCGTTCCAACCGGTTCGGTTGGAACGGGGCCGGTGGTGTCCTCGTGCACACGTGCGGCGCGCACGTGCACGTGTGTGCACGCGTGCAGCGCACGCATGCGTACTAGCGTCTGCAATGCTCCAGCTGCTCCTGGAGGATCGCGCAGGCACTGTATGCGTCCTGCGCATGCGTGGAAGCGCAGAACTCGTCAAAACCGGGTAAGGAGCACGGGCGCGCGGGTGGGCCCTTCGCCGTTCCCGGAAGTTACTTACTTCCGGGTTCGCCGACCAACCGGTTCGCAGGGACCGCCGCGAACCGGTTGAAACCCACCCCTGATGTACAGGTACTGTTTTCCAGGGATATCTTTTGAGCTGCGAGAGATGTGTGAGCTTAATTACATTAATAATGTTAAAAATTAGAGTTGTGCAGCCTTTGAAATTTAAGGAAAAGATGCTTTAGAATATGTGAATATATAAATTCCATCTCCAATTCCTTAAAAGAACAATGGTCACACATTCGCTCTATTATTTTCTGCATTTTCTATGATCCTGGAAAGAGGATCTTTAATGAGAAATTGCAGGCAGTTGCTATTTTCACGTGCATATTTTCAACATACTAACAAAAGGAAGCATATGGAGGCTATTTATAGAGGCTTAATTTTATCCACTGATTTGACCTTTTCTGAAATCAAGTTTTTATTAATAAAAAGTGACATTGAGTTTGCTACACCCACCAAGCCACGCCCACACAGCCAATCATTAGGGCAGAGAACTGGTTGCTAAAAAATTTGCAGCCTACCACTGAAGACACGCAATAAAAAAGAATCCCTCTGTGCATACAATGAATCTTGAATATGGGCTTTAGTGAAGAAGTATTTAAAATGGTAAACATCAGCTCAGGAAATATTTAAGTCACATGGAATAAAGATTTTGTGTCTGACTTAATTGTTTGTGACAGCCTATTATCAGACTTGTCCTAGCTAAAATTGAATTCTATTAACATTTATAAAGAGATGTGGTGCTTTCTTTTTTCTCTTTAGGGTGATCTCCATTCTATTTTGCCATTGTTCTCTTGGGAGCATTTCTCCTGATGAGCTATTCCTTTTTATATTAAAAATTTATTGCAAGGGATTTCACAGTGAAGAGGAAGTGCAGTCTCTAGCTAGAGCATCAAGGTTATATGCCATATTTTCTAACATGGCCATAAATCAGAGATAAGGAAAAACGGTTATGTATGTAATCAGGTTGCATACAGTTTTGTTAGCAGAAGAGCAATGCTGCATTGCCTTGTAAAATATGGAGCAAAAAATTGAACTGTTAGCAACATCTGCCTACCTGGTTGCTTAGCTGTCATTTTGCCTTATTGCTTATAGTTACCACTCTTAGGTAAAAGATTGATGCAAATAGCAGAAATATTAAGAATGTTTTTTTGAAAAAAAAAACCTGATATATTTGTTATAAAGTTAATTGTTTTGATTTATATCATTTGTTCACCAAAGAAAAATTTGGAAAGGACAATTTAGAAAATACTCTTATATAATATGGTAGATCAAAATATTAGACCACATAATAGGACACATAATACACCAAAGTAAGTTGTTTTAATGCAAACATTAGGATTTGTTTATATAAATCTCTCTCACTGAGTTTAATGCAGCTTAAATGTGCTCAGTTTATTTGGATTATTGAATTGAATGACAGTCACTGCCCTTTATCCAATGGAGTAAATTACATATGTGACCGAGAAGCCTGCTCACTATGCTCTATAATCTGTTTACTGTCAGCATATGTCCATCCAACTTAATTTCAAAGCATAAGTAGTGACTTTAACTTCCACTTCTTTCTGTGTTGCTCTTCACTGCTAATAAATGCACTGTTGTGCTCTTTTTGTCTTGTCCTTGAAGTAACCAAATTGTGATAGAAATAGGTCAAACGTAAATGACTTTATTCATTGATCACAAAAAAAGAAAAAAGAATTAGACTTATTTGCTTTAGTGTTTACACATGCACTCATCATCTACCATGGGGCGATCGTAGGTTGCAATTTTTTTTTATTAAAAATGCATTATCATCCCCCTCTAAATCCCAAAATGTGCTAAATCTTAAATATGATTTGATAAGATAAATCACAGTTTAAGGTTTTGCAATTAATGTATTTAGCTTACAGTACATATCTGTATCTGAGATACAAAATCTACTTTTCTGAATCTTTTTTGTCCCATCTGATTATTTATTATTTATTATTAAAGTATTAACTACTAAATTTTTATGCCACCCATCTCCCCGACATGGTGATTCTAATAGATGTACAGCCGAGATCTGGTAACACCAACGTTTTCTTATTTTACATGAAAAGAGACCCTAGAACTATAGAAAAGAAACACTGTCATTGTTTATTTCTAATACATAAATTAACTAGATTTAAATCCAAATGCATCTGAGAGTCTATTTATGCTGTGGCCTGAAATCTAACTTCTTATTTTGCTAATGATCTACGAAAACAATTTTGCTTATGACAAGAAGCGCTAAGCAATTATTAATTGTTGTAAATTATTGTTTTTGCTTGTAATAACTTGAATGTACTTCTTTAATATTTGATGGCAATATTCATGAGTCTCAGTGCATGATTTTATTTATGGCAAAGTTTATCAAGGTACTTGTCAGGCTCTGCTTTGCTGCTGCTTCAGCTGCCATTGAAACGGGGAGGGGGGCATGGTATTTGGGAGGGGAATCGTTATGTGCTGGAGGATGTTTCTAGAAGCTGCTCTGACCACCTTACTGCGCACGTGGAGGAAGGGAGTTTCCCGCCAAGGCCAACGGTCTAGCATTCCATCCTGGTGATGCCTTTTGAAGTTATCTCACATCTGACATTTGGGTGCAATATGATTGGACTATGCACTGGGGTGCCAAGGGGAGGGGAATGAATTATACATGATATTATTAGCTTTCGTGCCTAATTAACCAGACTCAGCTTAGCTTTGCAACTGTTCATTTATAATTAGTAAAAGTACACTTGATTTCAATTCAAATGGAGTTGAGTGGTTTCTTTCCTGATTACTAAATAAAGTCAATGCTGACAGTACTTCAATAATCGAATCACCAAACAAGTTTTATATTATTACAAATAATCTGGAATTAAGATCCTTTGTATCCTCCATTATTGTCACTTCCTTCCCATCTATATGTGCACCATGTTTGTTTGGGGTTGTGGGTTTTTTTTTGCAAATCAGTTTGGCTAAACCTGAAGTGTCTTCTAGATTAGGAGGAAGATATGACATCAATCACATATTGCAATTATTCTCTATTTGTTTGACTCGGCAGTTATTTTCAAAGGAAATCTCATTCATATAGACATTTCAACTTAATACTACACTTTCTGAATATTTTGAGAAGAAAGCCAAACTGCAAATGGGAGTTTCCACTAAAATAGCCATTCTAGGAGAGTTTCAACCAATGTATTAAGAAAATTTATAATTAGTTATCAAAGTTGATATTTTAATGATTAGATTGTAGGATTTGCAAAAGTATTGTAATATTTTACTAGGCTTATTACTAAAATTTTGAGTGGTATACATGCTACTTTAGGATCGAAAGCATCTCCGCACTTGAAAATGATGTCAGCAATGTTTTAAAACAAAACACGTCCATCCCCAAAATCTGTATTTATATCTAATAGAGTCTGTTTAAGTTTTCATTGACAGGTATCATGATGTAAGCCTACTCTCTTCAACAAACATGCTTCTTGGGTTGATAATTTTCAGAATTTTGAATTGAAAAGAAATCATTTTGGCTTATATGTGCTTTGAGGATCCAGTTTGTATGGCACCATATTTTTGCTTTTAGTGTCAGAGCCACAGATACCTTTGTGTTATTTGAAGTCTACCTCTGTCAACAATTCATTCTTATTATCCTAAATATTAATGTATTCAATTGAATATTAGTTTGATAATATAGAATGCAGTCTGTAAATAGTAAAGAACAAACTGAGCAATGCGTTATGTGCACTACAATGCAGTGAGCCATGTGCAGGTCTATACATTGGGGAAACAAAACAACCACTTCATAAACACATGGCAAAACATAGGAAAACAAACCCATTGGGACTAGATTCAACAGTCCATCTGCATTTAGGAGACAAAGTCCACATTTTGGACAGAGAGGACCACTGGTTTGAAAAAGGGATGAAAGAGGCCATCTATGTCAATTTGGAACAGCCCTCTCTCAATAGAGGGAGACAGATACGACAGATCAGCTATCTATCAACACAGTCCTTTCAACCGTTTCAAGAAGACTCTACAGGCAGGTGGCCCTGATGACACAGATAAACCTCCAGGTACCCTAAATGACTCTCTAAAAAGAATGCACATGACCATCTGTCTGTAAGGAGTATAAATCCTTCCATTCTCCACAATCTAGCCAGAGCTGAAGAAGCTTTTTGGATGAGAAGCGAAATGTCTTCAAAGAAAAACTAGAAAGTCCAGCTGCCTCTTGAAAAAGCACCTTTGGGACGCCATGACATGGATGACTGAATATCTCTATAGACATTTAGCAAAGAACAGGTAGTTTGAATATTTAATAGATTAACAGAGTTAGAAGGGACCTTGTAGGTTATCTAGTCCAAGCCCCCACTCAAGCAGGAGACCCTATATCATTCCCTTTTTATTTTCTTTTATAATCTTTATACATATCAGCGAATGGTGTGGTAACTGGGTAACAAACATTTCAGTACACATAAAAATAGTCTTATTATTCCTAAATATTACATTTCATTTCCATTATTTCATATAATTTATACATGCCTTTTATTACCACCTTTCATTTCTGAACCATCTTTCTGTCCTTTTTTATATCTTAACATATTAATATATAATTTTCTATATCTATTTTAACTTTTTTCCCTTCTTTCATATCACTATAATATTCAAAGACCTGTTTTTCACCTATTTTGTTGTTCATATTTCCTTAGTTAAAACAAGTTCCATCCTTCATTTTTCCATTATTCAATGTCTCCTTATACAATCCTTTAGTATCAGTCACAATCATTTATACATTTAGAGTACTTCTATTCTTCTTCAATCCAGATAATTCTACTGTTAATAAAAATGTTTAGATTAATATATATTTATATATATTTACCTAGTCGCCCATTAAGTTCTAACCTTCCACTCTTGTTCATATTTTCATACCTATTTAGTAGTACAGTCATTCAAAATCTATTTTTCAAATTCTTCATATCCATTTATGTTAAAATACTATCCTGATATCTATCACACTGCTAAAATAATAATTCAACCTGTATAGTTCTAATATTAATACACTATTGAAATATATTCATAAAAATATTATTTTACACTATTTTCCCTTACGCATCATTTCTTACCCGCATCCGAATCTTTAATCATATTTTCTTTATAGTTTTCCTCCCATATTTGTCCCTTAGGTATTTTTCTCTCTCTATTTGACTGTGCAATCTAACTTTTCCTCTAAACTCTTACATTTTCCCACTGTCTAATTCCAGAACTATCCATTCCGCCTCCTATCTCTTTTCCCTAGTTCTCTTCCTGTTTTTCCTATTCCCCTTTTAGGTTAGGTTTATTCAACTTGTATGCCGCCCTATTCCCGAGAGACTCAGGGCGGTGAACAACCATGGGGGAAGGGGTACAAATAACAACAATTACAGACAATCAAATTAAAATATAACAACAGTCGCAACATTCGAATGGGGCCAGAAGATTCTTCAGCCCCAAGCCTGCCGGAACAAGCAGGTCTTAGTGGCTTTGCGGAAAGCCGGAAGGGTGGTGAGGGTCCTGATCTCAACGGGGAGATCGTTCCAGAGGGTCGGAGCAGCCACGGAGAAGGCCCTCCCCCGAGGAGTTGCCAGCCGACACTGGCTGGTAGATGGAATTCGGAGGAGGCCTAGTCTGTGGGATCTAATAGGTCGTAGGGAGATAATCGGCAGGAGGCGGTCTCTCAAGGTCTTTTACATTATTTCCCTCCTTTTTTAGCTCCTTAATCACTATTAGTTTCGGTAACATCTCCTCCTTGTTATCTTCTTCTTGTTGATTTCTCTCCACTTTCCCCTCTGTTTCTTCTGGTGGCTCCATTCTTTCTACCTTGCCCTGATCCTTGTCCATTATTCTTTGTATTAAATTTCCCAATTTTTGGTCTATACGTTCAAAATATTTTCTCAATGCTTTGAAAAAGCTCTATTCTATTTAGGTTCCCGTCACTTACATCTTGTGTTGCATCTGGGTTTAGTCAATCTCTTTTTTAGTCCACTGTCCAGAGTTCATTAATTCAAAAATCCAAACTTCCAAGTCACAATTTTAAATGTCTCATCAATAATCAGTCCAAACAATTCAAATTCAACAGGAGGTTATCCACAGCCTCTTCAAATTACTTTATATGTTCAATAGTATTCAATGATGTTCAGGGGCTCTTAACTGAAGTCCTTAGTTAATAATCAGTCTAATAATTTTCAGTCTTTTTGAATAGTTATTTCCAAGCTTGCATATTTCCCTTTTCATCAGCAGTTGACACTCTCGCTTCTGTTTGCTTCATCTTCTGCAATATTTTTGACAGTTCCAATTTCAATTATTTTTAAATTATAAATCCAATAACTGGACAATGTTCATAAAAAGAAATTTGGGACTTTAATTTCAGGGTTTTAAAATACTCTCAATATCACATCTTTTAACTTTGAGAACCAAGTTTCTATTTATCATTTAAAAAAACAGATCTTTTCCCCCTTCAATTCTCCGGTATTTTTCTTGTGTGCCCGGTTGTTGCTTCAACAAATTGCTTTAAATACGCTTTCCCCTTGGATTTCTGGGGTCAACTTCCAATAAAAAAATATTTTCTCACCCAGATTACACTCCATTCACTTTCTCCACTCCAGCACAGTCTTGGATATTCAGGCTGTCTCCGGCTTCATGGTGGCCATTTTAGCTGCCACTGCTCCTGGTTTTCAGATAAGGGGCTTTCCAAGTCAGGGAGAAGAGATACGGCTCTCCTCTACCTGCCAGGTGGTCCCCCTTAACTTCACTCCTCCAGAGTGGCTAAGGTACGAATTTGGACCCTCCGACAGGGAGAGGTCGGAGCTGACTTCAGAGCTTGCGGATCAGGCTTCTGAAGGCGCTGGAAGTACAATTGGAAGTCTGAGACCCTACATCATTTCTGACAAATGGTAGTCTACTCTCTTCTTGGAAGCCTTCAGTGATGAAGCTCCCACATCTTCCAAAGGCAAGCTGTTCCATTGGTTGATTGTTCTCACTGTCAGAACATTTCTGCTTATTTCTAAGTTGAATATCTCCTTGATCAGTTTCCATCCATTATTCCTTCTCTGACCTTCAGGTGCCTTGGAAAATAGCTTGATCCCTTCCTCTCTGTGGCAGCCCCTCAAATATTAGAACATTGCTATCATGTTTCTCTTGGTCCTTCACTAGACTAGCCATACCCAGTTTCTTGTAACCATTCTTCATATGTTTTAGTCTCCAATCCCCTAATCATCCTGATTGCTCTTCTCTGCACTTTTTCTAGAGTCTCAACATCTTTTTTATAGTGTGGTGACCAAAACTGGATGCAGTATTCTAGGTGTGGTCTTACTAAGGCTTTATAGATTGGCATTAATACCTCACTTATCTTGATTGTATCCCTTTTTAAATTCAATGTAGGATTGCATTGGCTTTTTTGGCTGCCAGTTCACATTTAGCTGGTTGTTTACTAAAACTTGGTCACCTAACGAGAAGGAAGGACTCACTGGAAAAGAGCCTAATGCTGGGAAAGATTGAGGGCAAAAGAAGAAGGGGATGACAGAGAATGAGGTGGCTGGATGGAGTCACTGAAGTAGTAGTCGTGAGCTTAAATGGACTCCAGAAGATGGTAGAGAACAGGAAGGCCTGGAGGAATGTTGTCCATGGGGTGACAATGGGTCGGACATGACTTCATAACTAACAACAACAACCACTAAAACTCCAAGATCCCTCTCACAGTTACTGCTATTAAGCCTGGTTTCACCCAGTTTATGCATGTATTTTTTATTTTTCTTGCCTAAGTGTAGGACTTTATTTTTCTCTACATCGAATTGCATTTTGTTAGATAGGGCCCAGTGTTCAAGTCTTTCAAGATCCATCTAGATCTTGAGCCTATCTTTTAGGGTCTTAGCTATTCCTGCCAGCTTAGTATCATCTGCAAATTTGGTAAGTTCCCCTTCTATTCTCTCATCTAAGTCATTTATGAAGATATTGAAGAGTATTGGGACTAAGACAGAACCCCAGTGCTTACTTCCATCCAGACCTAGACCCATTAAGGACTACTCGTTGAGTACGGTTTGTCAGCCAGTTGTGAATCCATCTGGTGATGATGCTATCTATCCCATTTTATTCTAGCTTACAAAAAAGTAGGTTGCCGTCTACTTTGTTGAATGCCTTGCTGAAGTCTAAGTATATTATGTCCACAATATTTTGCTGGTCTACTAATTTAGTCACTATGTTGAAGAATGAAATAAGATTGGTTTGTCATTATCTGGTTTTAACAAATCCGTGCTGACTGCTAGTTGTTTCTTTTACTTGTTTCTAAATGTTGGCAGATCTGTTTTTTATTATCTTTTCCAGCATCTTCCCGGGTATTGATGTTAGGCTGATTGGTCTGCAGTTTCCTGGGTCTGTTTCCCCCCTCCTTTTTTTTTGAAGATAGGAATCACATCAGCTCTTTTCTAGTCCTCTGGTAGTTCCCTGGTGCTCCAGGATTTTTGAAAGATGTGGTGCAGTAGTTCTGATGACCTCTGCCAGCTCCATTAGAACTCTAGGATGTAATCCATCAGGTCCCTGTGATTTTATTCAACAAGATCAGACGGGTGTTGGCTTACTATTTTTTTGCTTATTTTAATTTTAATTTCTAGTCTGTCTTTTACAGTTATGTTATACATAACTGTTATGTCATACATAACCTACAGTTAGGTTGGGCTATAGTTTCTTTTTGTGTAAAGACCAATGCAAAGAATGAGTTAAGCAGCTCTGCTTTCTCTCTGTTGCCTATTACTTCCTTGCCCTCTTTAGTGGACCAACTGTTTCCTTGATTTTTTTTTCTTGTTATTTATATGTTGGAAGAAACTTTTAAAGTTATACAATACAATACAATATAATAGCAGAGTTGGAAGGGACCTTGGAAGTCTTCTAGCCCAACCCCCTTCCTAGGCAGGAAACCCTATACCGTTCCAGACAAATGGCTATCCAAAATCTTCTTAAAGACTTCCAGTGTTGGGGCATTCATAACTTCTGGAGGCAAGTTGTTCCACTGATTAATTGTCCTAACTGTCGGGAAATTTCTCCTCAGTTCTAAGTTGCTTCTCTCCTTGATTAGTTTCCACCTATTGCTTCTTGTTCTACCCTCAGGTGCCTTGGAGAATAGTTTGACTCCCTCTTCTTTTTGGCAACCCCTGAGATATTGGAACACTGCTATCATGACTCCCTAAACATCTTTGACTTTTTTTTTTGCAATCTTTTTATTTTTATTTTTAAACATAAATAAAAGAATATTAAGAAAAATGATCTCATCCATTACATACAGCATGTCGTTTGGTTACAAGTGTTTTTGCATCCATATTCTCAATTAGTTTTACAATCACAGATTTTTCATCTTGTACACTTTCATTGTACAATGTATATTCAATTACAATTAATATTATTATTATTTTTCAATAAACCGAATTCCCTTACATTCTTGATTGTCTATTTAATAACGGCATACCTTTATATAATCGCAGATCCCAATATGAAAGAGATTTACCAACCATTTATATTTGTATATCACTGTTTTCAATTATGTATAATTCCACCAATCAACTATCGAATATGCTTATGTTCATTATTGTCCTTGTACACCATACATTCAAAGAAAGGTGTTATTCGTTCATTTTTCAACAAGGTGTTCTAAATACTGTTTTAAAATGGATAAGGATAACAATGAATTTATGTATACTTGATAGAGGATTGGTGATATAATGTATAACCCTAAGAATATATTACAAAGATATCTTGTTGATAAATAATTTTAATAAGGAAGTAATTAAAAATTGGTATATATATGAAGTGTTGCAAGTCTTTGTTCATTTTGAGACTTTGCTTCCCTGACTTCATCTTTCCAGATTCTGACTACCTGCTGATATTCTGCCTTAGTTGTGTGTCCCTCTTTCCATTTTTTGTACTTGTCCTTTTTTGTCTTTCAATTTGTCAGAGAGATCTTTGTGCAGCCATGCTGGTTTCTTCTTGGATTTCTTGTTTTTCTTTCTCAGTGGTATTGTGCTGGTCTGGACATTTACAGAAATGCATGAAACCCAAGACGAAAACCTCCTAGAATGCATATAGGTCAATATAAAAGAAAGAAAAAAGAATGACATGGCCATAGGTGTATAGTATAGGCCACCCAATCAAGCAGATAAAATAGATGTCCTTTTTGCCAACCAACTAACAAATATATGTAGGAAAGACACTACAATAGTAATTGGGGATGTTAATTATCCTGAAATCAATTGGAAAACTAATTCTGCACCAAGTGAGAAATCAAATAGGTTCCTAACCAACCTAACAAACAACGTTATTGTCCAAAAGGTAGAGGAGGGAACTATAGGGACAGCCATACTGGACTTAATACTTACAAACAGAGAATAAGTGATAGAGGGAGTTGAAACTGTAGAAACCTTGGGTGTGAATGACCATGTCATACTAGCATTCAACATAATATGAACACAAGGAATAAAACATAACGACACCAGAGTCTTAGATTTTAAAAGAGCTGATTTTAATAAACTCAGAGAGAACTTGGAAAAGATTCCTTGGATGAAAATCCTAAAGGGGAAAACAACTCAAGAATCTTGGGAAACTCTGAAAAGTACTATCCTAAAAGCCCAGACCAGCACAATACAGTATCACCACCAGATGGATTTGTAACTGGCTGACCAACCACATTCAACGTATAGTCCTCAATGGAACTGCATCTACATGGAGGGAAGTATGCAGTGAGGTACCCCAAAGCTCTGTTTTAGGCCTAGTACTCTTCAACAGTTCCATCACTGATTTGGATGAGGGGATAAATGGGAAACTCATCCGCAGACAACATCAAGCTGGCAGGAATAGCCAACACTGTAAAAGATAGGCTTAAGATACAGAAGGATCTTGACAAACTTGAACTTTGGGCCCTATCTAATAAAATGAAATTCAATGGTGAAAAAAGTAAGGCTCTACATTTGAGCAAGAAAAACCAAATGCACAGCTATAGTATATCTGGTACCTGGCTCAACAATAGTATTTGTGAGAGGGATTTTGGAGTCGTAGTGAATAATCACTTAAATATGAGCCAGTAGTGTACTGCCACTGCCAAAAAGCCTCACATTTCTAGGTTCTATTAACAGAGGAATATAATCAAGATCACGTAAAGTGTTAATACCACTTTATAATGCCTTGGCAAGATGACACTTGGAATACTTCATCCAATTTTGGTTGCCACAATGTAAAAAAGTTGTTGAAACTCTAGAAAGAGTGCAGAGAAGAACAACAAAAATGGCTAGGGGACTGAAGTCTAAAACATATTAAGAACAGTTGCTGGAATTGTGTATGCCTAGTTTAATGAAAAGAAGGACTAGGGGGTGACGTGATAGCATGATGTTCCAATATCTAAGAAGTTGCTGAAAGAAGAGGGAGTCAGTCTATTCTCCAAAACACCTGAAGTCAGGACAAGAAGCAATGGATGGAAACAAATCAAGGAGAGAAGCAATGTAGAACTAAGGAGAAATTTCCTGACAACTTGCCTCCAGAAGTTGTGAATGTTCCAACACTGGAAGTTTTAAAGAAGTATTTGGACAACAATTTGTCTGAAATGCTAAAGAGTTTCCTATCTGACTAGGGGGCCGGACTAAAAGGCGCTCAAGGTCCTTTTCAAATCTGTTGTGTGCTATTGTGGTTTTTTGTTATTGTTCATAATATGTAGTACAAAAATACAAAAGAATGAAAAATGGAAGGGAAAGGGGAAAAAAGAAAGAAAAGACATTGACGTCTGACTCCCTTTGGTGCAGTCAATAAGATAATAACATCAAACCTCAACTTTTTTTACTTTTACATAATATAAACTAGCATTTCTATAGCAATGAAGCTATTAATTGGTAAAACCCAAAATCAACATTGCACTTTTTTCACCTGAATCACAAAGTCCAGAAACGATTTCCAAGTAGAAACAAAAGTAATTGTATTTTTTTCTTTGATCAAAGCAGTCAGTTTGGCAGTTTCTGCTAACTCCAACAATTATTGCAACTATTCATCCATTGTAGGAATCAAATTGCCCTTCCACTTTTGTGCGTAAAGTAATCTTGCTACCATCAGCATATATAACATCAAAGTTTCAATTTTTTTCCTAAGACTTTTTTCCATTAAACCCAAGAACACTTTCTTGTTTTATCTTTATATTCACTTTGAAAATCTCTGTATTAAGATGTGAATTCTACTTCAGTATTTTTTTGCTTTATCACATAACCACCATAAATGATAAAAAAACCCTTCTTTACATTTGCATTTCCAACATTCATTTGAAATTTCTTTCTACATTCATGACAAATTATCTGGTGTTAAATACCAATGATACATCATCTGATAAAAGTTTTCTCTTAAATTATAATTTAGTGTAAATTTTAGACCTTTCATCCACATATTCACCCAACCATTACTTTATATCCAAACTTTCTTGCTTACTAAGTCATAAAGTGCTTTACATATTCATTCTCCAAATTAAAATTCAATAACAATTTATAAACCTTAGCAATAATATGTTCATTACAACCACACAGTAGGATTTCCAATTCACTTTGCACAAAGTCAAAACCATAACTTTTTATCTAATTTAAATCTTTCTTTCAATTGTAAATATGTAAACCAATGGCAGACATGCCCTTCTGATTCTAATTCTTTGGGTTTGAGGATAAGATCATCAAAATTAAAATATATTACTTGACCATAAGTCCACCAGTCTGGCTTTACCGCTATTTCCTTTTCAATAAAAAAAGGTTCTGGAGTGTGTGTGGGGATATCCATTGTTATTCTTTTGTTTTCCAAAGCACCAGAAGACAAGACAACGGGTGGAAACTAATCAAGGAGAGAAGCAATCTAGAACTAAGGAGAAATTTCCTAACAGTGAGAACAATTAACCAGTTTGCCTTCAAAAGTTGGAAGCTTTTAAGAAGAGACTGGACAGCCATGTCTGGAATGTTATAGGACAGTGATGGCGAACCTTTTCCGGACCAAGTGCCCAAAGCATGCACGCGCATCTGAATCCCCAAAATACAATGCATGCATCCCATGCACGTGTGTTCCCCTACACACATTTCCCCTGTGCATGCGGGCCTCCTGCATGCACTCCGTCCCCTGCACATGCATGGCACAGACCCGAAGACCAGCTAGTTGGCAAGAGGCACATGTGCAAGCATGGCAGAGCTGAACTGGTGCGAGGGCTCACGTGCCATCAGAGAGGGGGCTGTGTGCCACCTCTGGCACGCGTGCCAAAGGTTCACCATTATAGGTATAGGGCAGGGGTGGGTTGCTAATCCCGTTCCAACTGGTTTGGTTGGAACGGGGCCGGCGGCGTCCTCATGCACGCGAGCAGTTCACACATGCGTCTTAGCGCCTGCGCGATGCTCCAGCTGCTCACGGAGACTCGCGCAGGCGCTGTATGTGCCATCCAGCTGCTCATGAGAATCCCGCAGGCGCTGTATGTGCCCTGCGCCTGCGTGGAAGCGCAGAAGCCTTGAAAGACCGGTAAGGAGCGCGGGCAGGCGGGTGGGCCCTTCGCCGTTCCCGGAAGTTACTTACTTCTGGGTTCGCCGACCAACTGGTTCGCGGGGACCGCCGCGAACCGGTTGAAACCCACCCCTAGTATAGGGTCTCCTGCTTATGCAGGGAGTTGGACTAGAAGACCTCCAAGGTCCCTTCCAGCTCTGTTATTCTGTTTCTGATTCATAGGAAACAATTCATGGAGACAGGTTTGGAAACCTAAAAGTATAGCTAACATAACAATTAACTCCCTAAATTGTTATTTGACTGTATTTTTAAATAATCACAAGAAAGAACAAGGTCTAATTTCAATCAAAAAGACTAATTTAGATCAATATCAAAGTACATTTTGTTTATATTCCAGAATCTGGAGAATTAAGCATCACTACTCAAATGACAGGTTTTTTTTTTCTAGGAATCAGTGCTATTTCTTCTCTCATTTTAGTTCTAAATGAGATTTCACAGAAATTGAGAGAAAAAAACCCCATGTTTCACACTCATGCACAGAAACGTATGAATTGTTTAAATAGTTTTATTTTCATAATGCTATGCATTAATATTGTATGTATGTATGTAGTATGTATGTATATAGGAGCACCTCTTACAAATTTCTGCAATGAGAAAAACAGAAAATTTTCCATCAATCTGTTTAAAAATTTATAATGTTTGAAAATTAGTCCCAAAATTAAGATGCTTTTGTTCATTATTTCAATTGTTTGCTTTGGATAATGTGGTTTTTTAAAAATAATATAGACTAACATCTAATTATGAGCCAGTTTAGTGAAATGGTTAAGGCATCAGGTTTGAAACCAGGAGACCTGCCTTAACACAAAGTCAGCTGAATGGCCTTGAAGGAAGCTGGTTTCAAAAACTTGTCCAGGCAATTGCCAGGAGTCAACATTGACTCAAAGACACACAAACAAAAAGCCCAGGGGTTGTTATGTTATGTTATCTTATCTTTTCTTATGT
This sequence comes from Thamnophis elegans, assembly GCF_009769535.1. Taxonomy (NCBI): domain Eukaryota; kingdom Metazoa; phylum Chordata; class Lepidosauria; order Squamata; family Natricidae; genus Thamnophis; species Thamnophis elegans. The sequence goes on from NC_045549.1 coordinate 58,595,320, forward strand.
TACATTTGAGTTTTTTTCTAGTATTGGGGTCAAAGCATGACATTTATACTTTTTTCTTTATCTCGGTTAAGATTATAACCTTGGGCCACATTACATCTTCACTCCTAACACATTCTCCTATATCAGTGGAGACAGCAGCCAGACTGGGTTTGCTCTGTGCAGTAACCAATTGGACTGGGTCTACAATCTGTGATGTTGTCATGCACTGGTGGTTCCTCCCAGTTTTGACTCAGCTTGGACTAGGTGCAAGAATTAGTCTCTCCTCCAAAACAAATTTTAAAAACTGAGTTTGGTATCTTAATTGGCTTTTTTCCAAATTATTTTTTACAATTGGTGTTTTTCTCCTTCTCTCCCTTTCATCGGATCGAGCTGGAGATTCAAATTTGATCCCATTGGGCTTTGAGTCCAGTGGGGCCTGGGCTTCCAGCCTGACTTGTGACGCCCACAAGTTCGCTCCGGAGTGCTGGAAGTCACTTCCTCAGATTGTGCTGATACTCTACCTCATGAGCTGTGGCTCTGAGGAGTTTCGGCTGGGCATTTACTATTTCCGCTGCCGTTCCTTTGCCATCGCATCGTTGAAAAGGCTCCGCAGCTCCCAAAGTGCTCAAGCGGCAATCTAAAGAGCGTGAAAACCGCGTTTGCCATTTTGGAGCCCCAAACAGCTCCAGAAATGGCATGAATGAGGCGGGTGCCATTTTGAGGCTTCAATGGCTCCGAAAGGAGCGCGAATGGAGGCAAGCATCATTTTGAGGCCCCAATGGCTTCAGGGAGACAGCTAAGGTGGCAGGTGTCAATCACCGGTGGCTGGTTGTACTCTACAGTGCAGTGAAATCATTCCCAGCTTTAATTTGCTATTATGCTTTATCCAACTCTAGTATTCTCCTGGGCCCTATCCCTGAAAAGGATTTGGAGGAAGCAGGGCCATCTGGGGTCAGGGCCAGCCGCAAAAGACCAGCTAAGCAGGCTGGGGACCCAGCCAAGGCCTCCAAGGTATCCAAGGCCTCTTTCAGGGCAGAAAAGCGTGGACAGAAGGCTCTTGAGAAGGATTTTTTAAAGGCCCAAAAGCAGGCTGACCAGTCTACAACCATTTCTCCTTCGGCTAACATGATTCAGGCCTCCTGTCCTGCTCCTCCAGAGCTGCCTCCCATTGTGCCATATCCTTCTTTGGCTAAGATGTCCCCTGACTCAGGGGGGGAACGTTTCTCCTCATCTTCTTGTCTACAGCCTACTGAAGGCAGAGATTTTTTTTGATGTTCCCCTGAATAGGAATTGTTCATTAGATCAGGCCACCTCTGCTCCTGCGAGCCTCTCCATGCCAGCCCCAAGTATATCTGCACCTCAGGCCTCAGCCTCCACCCCTCCTGATATGGCAGCCATCATTCCAAAGGCTATAAAGCAAGGCATTGCTACCGGCCTTCAGCAGAAGCCCTCCTCTAGGTCTTCAGTAGGCACAGGGACAGGTCATCTAAGGGCTCAAGAAAGCCTCCTCCCTCAACCTCGACCAGTCAAGTGTCTATATTTGGTGATCAGGATACCCTCAGAGATTCAGACTTAATGGAAGATGAGGGTATCACACCTGAAGTCCCGGCATTTGCCGAACTTTTCAAGCCCGACCAATTCAAGTCACTTCTGTTTAAAGCCAAAAAGACGGCTAACTTTTCTTCTTCCGAGACTCAGGCTACCGACACAACTTCTACAGATCCACTTAACGCCTTCTTCTCAGAAACAACAGTGGAGAAGAAGGTCATCCCGTCCCCGAAGTTATTTCTCAACGTGGTCCAGCGGCAGTGGGCCTCCCCTGGGGCAGGTCCTTTACCCACAAACTTGGACAAATGCCTCTACAACATTGGTCAAGATCTCTCCAAGTTCTTTGACACTCCTCAGGTAGATGCACCTGTATCTCTCATCCCCTACAGTAGTGCCTGGAGTCCCTGAGGAGGCCCTCAAACCTGAGGAGAAAAGGTCTGAACAGACATTAGTTAAAGGCTATTAGGCGGGCGCCTGGGCAGTGCGTGCTTCCATGGCCACCTTCTTTTTCTCTAAGGTGGCCCTTGTATGGATTCAGCAGCTCCAGGAGCGAATTTCCACCTCAGACACACGCTCCCATAGGGATCTGAATAAGATTCGAGCAACGGTCGAATACTCTGCGGATGCTTCCTTAAATGCAGCTCGCTTTGCATCCAAGGCCATGGCCTCCTCTGTTACGGCCAGACAGATGTTATGGCTCTAGCCATGGTAAGCTGATGTCCACACCAAGTGGTGCCTGGCAACATCTCTCTTTGCAGGTTCTCAACTTTTTGGAACCCCCTTGGATTCTTACCTCACGGAATCCAAGGATAAACGTAATGTCCTCTCCTCTATATGTAAAAAGCAGGAAGGCAACCTGTTATGTCACTGGGTGGAATCCCATCTAACATCCCTCAGGGAGGAACCTGTATCGGGTGCCTCCGATGTCCAAGTGGACTGGCTCAGCCAATCCATATTGGACGAGGTGGAGTGGAATGTCCATCCAAACCTCTTCCATCTGCTCACCCACCAGTTCGGTCTGCAACATCGGCAAATAATCAAGTCCCCAGGTAGTATTCGAAGTTTGCAGACCAAACGCAGAAGGGATAGACACCCACATATGCCAGGGTCCCAGGGGCCTCCTATGCGCATTCCTGCCCCTGCCACTCATTCAGTGAGTGGTGTGCAAAATGTTGGAACAGGAGGCAGAACTCTTACTACTGGCGCCCTACTGGCCACGCCGACCCTGGTTCACTGACCTCCTGACCCTGTCCATCTATCCACTGTGGCGCATTCTGCAGTCGGAACTCGCTCTCCACCAGGGGGTCGACCCAACATCCAGTGGCTGCAACCAATGTTCCCTCTAAGCTGCGTGGCTGCGCGGCCATACACATAACAAGAAAATGCCACTACAAATTAGACAAGTATGCATCGGCTCATGCAGCTTTTTGGCCACAGAGTACTGCAACAAGTACATATGCCTTAACAGACTTTAATCAATCATTTCCCCTCCCTAGTGGATAACCCTTTCTTTGGTATGTCCCAGTCTGGGTGCTGTCTCCACTGATATAGGAGAATGGGCATTGGTCCTTACCCAATACGCTCATTCTTTCTGAAGTGGAGACAGCAGCCAGCCCCACCCTCTCTTAGTCTTGGTCTGACCTAAACAATTTTGTGCATGAGGAGAGAGACACTGCAAATTTTGCAGTTTTATGTTTTCCTCAATTCTCACATGAGTCTACAGTCAACTTCGTCTAAACTGGGAGGAGCCACTAGGGCACGATGACATCACAGATTGTAGACCCAGTCCAATTGGTTACTGGACAGAGCAAACCCAGTCTGTCTGCTGTCTCCACTTCAGAGAGAATGAGCGTATCAGGTAAGGACCAACGGCCATTTTCAGTGTTCACAGCAACTTTGATCTCTTTTATAAATGTCCAAACTTTTTGTTCTAGGAGAGAGGCACAGCTGGATGAGGAAGGGCAGTTTTTGGTCAGAATTATTTATGATGATTCCAAAACATATGATTTGGTTGCTGCAGCAAGTAAAGTCCTCAGTGAGTAAATTTGGCTTTCTTTCAGCTTTGTTTCTAAAGGATATGATACAATTTAACTAGTGTTATGTTTTATGATATACATGATATTGCACATAAGTGTGTACTAAACATTACAAAAATGTTTTCTGTAGTTCATTCTGGAGTATTATTTTTCAATGACTTGACAATGGTACTATGCAGTCATTCTTAGAATATTGTTTCAAATTAAGAGCAGGCTTCAAGACTGCTAAGAAACACTTTCTTTACAAGGTAGATAGTGGCCTCAGAGAATCAATTTTCCTATGAAGTGGCTAAGTTTATCTTCATATTCCTACATACTATGATCTCAATAAATATTGGTATCCCCTTCACTGGCTGATTTCTGCCATTTAAATGTGCAAGTATATGCATATGTGCACACATTAACACAAGCATGTCTTTTAGCATCGTATACAGTTTGTCCCAAATTGTTGTTTTAAAAAAGACTCATGAATTGTAGTTTATTGAAATTAGAATTGTGCAAGATAGAAAATACCATACATGCGCTTCTCAAATGTGTTTTGCATATCACTGTTATTATTTATTTTGAGCTTCAACTTAGAAGAATAAATGTGCATACGTATATCAGAATTTTTGGAAGAATTTGTTTTACACAATCCAATCCATTGAAATTTGAGACAATTCTTGAAGCTCCTCTAAATGTGCTGGTTATGTAATTGAAATTTCTAAAATACTTTTAAGTTCTCATAAAGATTTTAAAACTGGTTTTGAAAATAACTAATAGATATAGTGTGTCTTTCTAGACTATAATTATGGTATTGGTCAACATTACTCATTTTATTTTTTTACTTAATCACTGCTGTAATATTATTTCTTGCTTAGCGAAAAGCATTGCCCTTGACACTTTCAAAATACAGAATTTTATTATTTTATTTGTTTGTTTATTTTGCAGGCCTTAATGCCGGAGAAATCCTTCAAATGTTTGGGAAGATGTTTTTTGTGTTTTGCCAAGAATCTGGTTATGATACCATCTTGCGTGTGTTGGGATCAAATGTTAGAGAGTTTTTACAAGTAAGTTAACTGAGAAAAATAATCAATGGCTCAGTTCCAGGACAATTGGATTTGAACAGTGTGTTTGCTATGGTACTATGCACAATTAACTTAAACACAACAATGTAATTTATCAAATTTCTAGATCCAGAATCGGAAATCCTTTCACTCTGGCTACTTTGTAGGCAGTAACTTTTTATTTGCTATGGCACTAGCCTTATCAAAAATAATGTCTTGATAATTCACATTTAAGAACAAAAATAATACACTTCAAGCTTCAGTTTTTTTCATGTAGTTAAGAAATTAGTGGAAATTATAAGAAAAACATATTTAAATAGCAGACACCCAAAACAAAAACAGTGTAAAAGCTCCAACCTTGATTACTAAATTCCATTTTTGTTGTATCCAGATAATGCTATAGTGAACCTGTGACATCTTAAGATGAATAACTTTTATTGCAATAAGAATATGCTCAGCTAATTTGAACTATTTTAATAAAGTGAGGTATTTTTATAATATACTATATTTATTCATATGGGGACGAATTGTTTTACTCCTATTAATGATAGCTGTAAACCCTGAAACTGACCTGACTGAAGCCATTTTGAGGCTTCAGGGCTGCCACAACTGGAGCTAAGGGATGGGAAGAGATGGGAAGAGGCGAGTAGAGATAGCTGAGGTTTGTAGCCAAAACAAAATACTTTCTCTTGGGACATTCAAGGACATTCTAGCAGGTGCTTGGAAGGAGGGGACTGAGGTCACCTAGCAACTGGACTGTATCCTGATTGGACCATGTGACTCATTGTTTTGAGAAAGCGAAAAATGTCTACTTTTAATGAAGTTAAAACCATGGGAACATTTAGAGTTGGTTTTCATCAGCCCATGTCAATATGGCATATCCAATAAAGCTATTCTTTGAGGAATATACCTGCCTTGGAGTTTTGTTTGCTGTGGGTATATTACTTGGAACCCTGACAATAGCATCTGAAACAGTTATTGTAATCATGTAAAAAAAAATCTATAGCTTTATAGGCAATAAATGACAAGATGATTTATACATCAAATACATGTCAAAACCTTGAAAAAATGTGATTCTGTGCATTCATTTATCCATGTATCATTCCAAAACGCAACCATTGTCTTAAATACAAGTTTAATTTTATGACTTTAAAAATATCTCCAGTACATAATTGGAGAAGAAAATATTGCTGAAGGCAATGTTAATGCAGCATGTAAATGAAGAATGGCTAGTATAATTTGAGGCATCCCAGGGGTATTTTTGTATTAATAGCATAAAAGAAAAATCAATCAGACATAGAGTGGTGGTTAATAAAAAATACTTTAGGGAGCAGTCTAGTAGTCTACTCATATTCTGTTACTGACACAAATATGCACACTCTGAAGATATAATATTCAAAAACATGGCAACATATCAGGCAGCTTTGACCTTGAAAGCTAGGTTAAAGATGGCCAGGTATAAAAAAATGAATCTTTTATGCTTCCACTTACTTAAATTGAGTTTTCTGCATAATTATTAAACATTAAGCAAAATGTAATGAGGAAAACATGTGCATATTTTTTACTGATACTTGAAATAAATGGAATTGTATTCTTTCCACTTCCTGTAATGTACTGTATAAAAGTCCGAACCCTCCCCACCCTTGTCGCCTTCCAAAAATCCCGGGAGGGACTCAGTGCGGCTTACAAGTACGAATAAAATAAAACAACATACAGGGGGAGAACAAAACAATACAAACAGTTTAAAAACACAACATACATAAAGTTTAATTGGGGGTTGACCTGATTTGAGTCAGCAACCCCAGGCCTGCCGGAACAGCCAGGTTTTGGTGGCTTTTGGAAGGCGACAAGGGTGGGGAGGGTCCGGATCTCTGTTGGTAACTCGTTCCACAGAGCCGGAGCAGCAACAGAAAAGGCTCTCCCCCGAGTGGTTGCCAGCCGGCATTGTCCAGCAGACGGCACCCGGAGGAGGCCTAACCTGTGAGTTCTTATCGGACGTTAAGTACAGGTAATCCCAGTGTTACGACTGTTCATTTAGTGCCTGTTCGAAGTTATAAGATAAGCGCCCCCTGGTGTTAACGAGCAAGTCCCAAAATTACGAATGTTGCAGCACCATGGCAGTTGTTCACCTGGCTGTTGTTACTGAGACATGATCCAATTTCTTGTGAGCCGGCCAGCCACTCAAACTATCAAACAAGCCGAAACCAGACCATGACTCAGAAGCACCCAGATAAACAATTCTAATCCTAATCTGCATCACATAGACAGTACATAACTATGGCCCAGCAACAACAGCCAGCCAATCAAACACTCCAAAATTAGGTCAGGACTCAGAAATATCTGAACAAACAAACATTCAGACTAATCTGCATCTCATAAAATGGTATTTAAAGACCTGTGTTCTGACAGACAAGCACACCTCAAAGTGCATTGATAATGTCTCCTTGAATGGTGATGAAACGTTTGCAACCAAATTGCCAAGCTCGGAGCTAAAACCAACGGCCTAACTAGAACCTGAGCTACTAATATTCAAACACATTTCATTCCTGGCTATTTCCAAAGTTTTGGAGATTTACATATGTTAAATATGGATCTGATATCTGTTATCGCATTACATATAAAACATCTTCATTCCTCACTAGATATGCTTTAAAGTTATATTAACAAAATATAATTGCATAAAATTCAGGAGTAGAAATAAAGACTACAATAATTTAGAACTGATGGAAATGATGCTGATTGTGGTTACTATCTGAATGTTTTTCTTTCACTATCTTAGTGTGAGTAAAAGTAAGTTAATGAAAGTAGGGGGATACTTGCAAAGTAACAGATTCCCCCATCCAAGTACTGTTTTATTGATTTCCTTTCTTGCAATATGTGACTTCCAACACCTTTAGATGTTTGTTTTATACATAATAGGCATACTTTGAATTTCTGTTTACCTTAGCTTGAACACAGCTTCTTTATGAGAATGTTAGAAAATTAGATTGTAAGATTTTCTTGTAATTATTTCCCCCCCCCCAGAATCTTGATGCTTTGCACGACCATCTTGCAACAATATATCCAGGTATGCGTGCTCCTTCCTTTAGATGCACAGATGCAGAAAAAGGGAAGGGCCTCATTCTGCATTACTATTCAGAGAGGGAAGGACTCCAAGATATTGTCATTGGAATCATCAAAACAGTTGCTCAACAAATTCATGGCACAGAAATAGATATGAAGGTAAATGTCAAGATAAAGTCTCTCCAATGGTTGGTATTTCACAAATACGTAAAATTACTTTGTAGCAATTTCTTTATCTCTTTGTCAGAAGTATTTTCAAGGTGCAGTACTATGTTTCCATTGTTAGTCACACAGGGTCATTGTGACAATGGATACCTCATCATTACTTTGTTATTCTATTACAAATTTCAACAGTTAATTTTTATTTATAGAAAATTACAAATGGCAGTATCAGGGACAGAATCCTGTGTAAATTTTGTTTAATTTATGGCTATTTGTATATTAATTGAGTCAACAATTCTAGAATCCTAAATGTGCTTTTAATACAAGATCAGGATTTGCCCCAATATTTTATTATCTGAAGCAGGAGGGGAGGATAATTTTTAAGAATGGACAAAAAATATTACTACAGAGTTTCCAGTTCTAGTCTTCATTGAAGGGTTACTTGGGAATACCTCAGCTTCTTATTGTAAGTTTCACTTCTACAGTTGGTGTCCTTCAGATACTTTGAACTTTAGTAACCATAATTCCCAACTCATTGACCATACTGTTTGAGAAGTACCAAGTTGGGAATGACTATCATTATCTGTTTGGGTGAGAGCACATCAATTCCTTCTCTTTTTGTGTCCTCTTATTTTCTTTTAAAAAGAATATACACAAATGATAGACTCTGCAGACTATAGAGACTGTCTGACTTCTGGTTTTTTTTAAATTGTATTCCTGTTCCATAAATTGAGAATGTCCTATACATTGTTTTGTGTTATTATGGATGAGATCAAATAGAACAGCTACATTATATACTTGATATCAGAAATCAGGTGATATGAGAGTTTAGCAGAAGCATGAACATTGATTGGAGAGGATAAATAAAAGAAAAAGTAGTGCATGCATGTGTGTGTGTTTGTGTGTGTGTATGTGAGTAGCATATATATGAGAGAGTGCCTTCAGTAGGCAAACGATGCTGTTCTTCTAGTTCTTTCTGCCTGACTTGGTTGTTTCATGTTTTTTCTTAACCCCACTGACAAAGAAAGTGTTTGTCTATTATCTTGATATATTACTATTTTAAAAGGGGTTGTTGTTGCGTTGACAGAAAGCCGATTTAAGTTAAGGTAAGGGTTAGGTTTAGGGTTAGGTTTAGGGTTAGGTTTAGGGTTAGCGTTACGTTTAGGGTTAGGGATAGCGTTACGGTTAGGGTTAGGGTTAGGTTTAGGTTTACAGCGCGCTTCTGTCGCCGCGCTGTTGTCGGCGCGATTCAGCGCTCATTCGTCAGAGCACTTTAGAACTCACGGTTTTATCACCACGGTTTAGTCGGGCGCGGTTTTGTCGTTCACCCTTTTGTCGGTGAACTGTTTCATATTAATATGAAACTCTCTTGAAAAATATCTCTTGGAATGAGGATTGTTGATAATTGCTCCACTTTTTAATTCAGGTAGAATAGGCAGTTGAAGTTGTGAGACAATTGGACATTTGTTTGATTTTTTTATTCTACAACTTTTGTTAGGACTTTATGAACATTGTAGGAAATGAATAAAATTGAATACCAAGCAAACAAGTTTTGTGCTAATTTTAAATATGTCTAAACATCACAGTCAAGCTTTTCTATAAATTCATTTTAATGCATCCAATACTAAGTAGATTTATCTTGCCTTTCAATATTGTGTATATGTGGAATTAATAAAAATGATTTATTCACACATGGAATCAGCTTTATATTCTTTTACTTTTCTACTATTGTGACCTTTTTGCAAGAAGGAAATGGAGAACTTTGCTTTTTGTTTTAGTTTATCTTAGCTCATAATATAAATTGCATCTAATTTTCATTATCATTTATTGGTATTCTTATAAAGCAAGATTTCAGAATGATTTCTTTCATTTACTCATACTGTAGTTACATCTGATTGCAGCTTCTCTGTTTAAGGCCTGATAGAAGAACTTGATAAGTAGATAAAATCCAGTCTAAACAACAGGCTTACTATGCGATCAACAATAATTTATTAATTTTATATGCTGGCCAACTCCGAATGTTGCTAGGCAGCTTACAATCATTAAAATATTTAAAAGCAAAATACAATAGAAAAACACATAGAGACAAAAACAGCACAAGATAGAACCACAATGGCAAAGAAAATTGACAAAGAATAGAATAGAAAGAAAGGGCATCAATCATACTTTCCAAAGAGCCAGACCCTTCAAAACTCCTGCATAATTATATTAGCATTAAATATTTTAATTAATAAGTTACTGTTTAGACCTTTACATCTTTCCATATATTATGATTTTTTCCTCACATCTATAATTCATGCATATATTAGGAAAAGGTGGAAACACCAACTATTCTTTCCTTCTGGTGCTAAATAAAAATATTTAAATGTATGTAGGTATATATGTGTATATGTGCATATGTATATATAACAGAAAGTCATTTTTAGGCCCGTCCCCTTTTTCATTAGCTGAATGGAAACTTCTGTTTTGTCTGCTGTATCTTTGAAACCTGATAGGCAATTTGTCTTCATTTTGACTGCTGTTGACATGGTGAAAGACTTTGTAGATGTGCTGGTTGCTCTCGTTTGCTACCTAGTTCAGGGAGAAAGATAATTTAAACTTTATTCCAGGTTGTGTCACTGGTAGTGGTATTCTTGTTTAGCCTCTTCTTTAGCACATCTATCTCTAAAGCTGTATGAAAGTCTATGGGATGTAGAGAATTCATAGAAAGGAAGTTCGTTTTATTTTCCAATTCCTTGCCATTTATCAGAATCAGGTGTTTGTGCTTGAAAAAGTCTCACAGTGTAATGTTGAAGGGAATACAGCTGTTCTTAATCCTGTGAAAAGCTTTAAAGCAAGGAATGGAACTATTATTCAGGGTTCACTGACAAAAGGGCGAATGACAAAACCGCGCCCGACTAAACTGCGATGACAAAACGGTGTGTTCTAAAGCGCTCCAATGAATGACCGCTGAATCGCGCCGACAACAGCGCAGCGACAGAAGCACACTGTAAAACTAAACCTAATCCTAAACCTAACCCTAAACGTAATGCTAAACCTAACCCTAAACGTAACCCTAACCCTAACCCTAAACCTAACCCTTACCTTAAGTTAAATCGGCTTTCTGCCGACACGCTGTTGTAAAGTGCCCTTCTGTCTCCGTGCTGTTGTCTCCGCGCTGATGACGTTGCGGTTTTAGCGACGCGGTTTAGTTGGGCGCGGTTTTGTCGTTCGCCCTTTTGTCGGGTCACGATTATTCAGTATAATTTTCATGCAATGGAATTGGAACGTCAAATTTGCTAGTAATGGAAATACAACTTTTTGCAACAGTTAATATTTTAAAGCTTGCATCTAATTCTAAGGTAGAGTTTAAAAGAGTTGTTATGTGTTTGGGTAAAATTCCTTGAAGCGAGCCTTTATATCAATAATACATAGTGATATATATTCTTTAATTCTATCCAATGCTTCGTTTGTTTAATGTTCCTATTGTGGACTGAATATAATTAAACAATTCTGCTAATTTCAGCTATGCTTTAATGACATTTTCCATTTTTGACATTTCTTCTCCTAGACACATATTACCCCTATTATTGTCTTACATTATGTTCTAAATCATTTGCTATAAGTTTCCTTGCAATTTTGCTGCTATTGACACAAGAGAGGTCCATAAAACTAAAGGATGAATTTTATCAAATTATGAAAGTTTACAGTGCTAGTGTATATTAGTGTAAGCTCCCGAAACAGCCTAATTATGTGGCAGAAGGACGTTTGTTTTCTAGATAATGTTTTGTATTGTTTACCCTTTTTAATTTGGTGGTTAAAGGGCTTTGGATAGAAAATGATTAAATCATTTACTAGTATTTTGAACATTTCAGTTATACTGTTCAAAAATGTGTTTTTGAATAGGTCTACTGTCAGTCCTGGAGGCCATCTTTTTCTTTGGATTTTTAGGGCTGCCACATTTGGTGCTGTGGGGAACTGGAAGGGGGAAATGCATGCAGTGGTAGAGATATACAGCCATAACAACATCCTTTTCTCTGAGAGTCAAGGACGTTCAGCCTGCACCTGGAGTGGCGTGACTAGGAGGCATCTCCAGGTGGGACGGTGGATTGATTGGGCCATGTGATGGACATGTGGGTGCAGGGGAAGGGACTATGACTTTCTTCTGGGTGGGGAAAACCCGGAAGGTTTCAGATTTGGGTCTTCCAGATGTGCCAATATGACATCTCTAATAAAATGGAACTTTGAGAAACTTCTAGCCTCAGAGTCTTCTTTCGTTGGGGGTGTTACTTGGAACCCTGACATCTACAGGACTTAATTTATGTCTTTATTAAAAATCTTTGATTAGTGAAAGCTATGTATAATAAGTCAGAATATTTTAAAATATATTTGAAGGCTATTAAATTCACATTTCAAGCATTTGGTTGGCAACAACTTTAACATCATCAGCAGCAGCACTCTTTATTTCTCTAAAATAATATCTGCTGTGACATACACATAACTAGTTGAAACTAAGATTTTTAAGTCTTATTTCTTCAGTCACAAAGTTGCATTACTATTTTAACCAATGAAATGAATGAAGGTTTGGTAACTAGATACCATTCTGATTTTAATATGTATAATATAGCTGAAAATGGCAAGTTAGTGTGAAATCCATGTCTACTCAGAAGTAAGGTATGTTTAATTTAATAGTATTTTCCCCCAGAGTATCTTCAGGCTCTTTTATCTTATTGTGTGATAGTTTATCAATGATATTAAATGAATAGTTTCATGCCAAGCACATTATTTTCTGCAATGCAGTTTATATAAATTCAGTGGAAGGCTATGAACGTATCTCAGTTTAAATAACAGTGAGCCACAGATAGAACTAGTTCTTTTAATTTTGGAGGAACCTTTGTTTCTTACTAAGAGTTTCATCCTCTTGCCTTTGCAACAGTGCAGATAGCTTAAACAATGGAAACAAATCTGGCTTGGGTCCAGAGATTGGTTTTATACACGACAGACTACCTTTCTTGTACATGGGGGATAATTTGCTCCTTCTTGGGCAAAAGCTTTATATAATCAAAATACAATTTAAAAATTGCTACTATTATTAAACCTTTAATTCAGGGTTATTGGATTTGTATAAGGGTATAATGAAATATTATTTATGAATATTATTAAGTATGTGAGAAAATAGTAAATGCATGAAAATGAGTTTATATTATAGCTGGGTATGGTTGCCTGGGTATTTATAGACGTAGAAGTGTTTCTGACAGGGAGCCATTGAGAGGGGCCTTTCTTTCCCCTACTCCCATGCCCATCATCCCTGCCCTCTCCCTTCCCCCTTCCATGCGCTCCTCTTTCTCGCCCTGTCTAAAATCCTGGCACTTTGCCCCAAATCCATCAGGTGCTTCCCCATTGATTTACTGGAGGGTGAACGTCATGGCTGGCTTTCCAGAGGAAGCTGCGAAGGAACTGACATCACAAACAATTGCTGCTCTAGGATGCCACACTCGTTCTCCTTAACAACCTAGGCTCTCCCTTCCCCTCCCATAACATCACAAACAATTGCCACTCTAGGATGCCGCACTTGCTCTCCTTAGCAGCCCAGGTGTTCTAGAGTTATGATGGGACAGACATCCACCCACCCCAGGGGTGTCACACATACAACCCCCCCCCCCCCAGTATTTGTTTCCAGAGGATAAGTGATCAAGTTTGGTTGAAATTTCTCCAGGCGCTCCAGAGTTATGCTGGAACACACATACAGTACGTACATATAGTACGTACATATAGTACGTACATACATACATACATACAGCCTTTGTTTTATATATATATATATATATGTGTGTGTGTGTGTGTGTGTGTGTGTGTGTATGATATGATATATAGAAGATATAGATATAGAAGGAAAAAGAAGGAGAAAAAGAAGATTAAAGTATGTGAAAAAATAGTAAATGCATGAAAATGAGTTTATATTACAGCTGGACATCTGTTTTACAAAACTGTTGTGACTCAGCAGAAGTCTCCTGTGAGTCTTTTCGAGATGCAAGATTAACAATGCAGCTGGGGCTTGTTAGTAGCGTCTTCTGGGGATAAAAGGACGGATAGTGCCACACCCTGGTTGCAGGAGTCAACGTTCATTCATTTGTTCATCATCGATCGGTCATAGTTTGTTTGTGAGAGACACTTGGAGAAGTGATTTGCTTTCTGTAACCCTGATTCAAGGAGACACTTGGAGAAGTGAATTGTTTTGTAAGAGTTTTGTTTTGTATCCTGTTATCTTCTCGTCAGAGACTTCATTTATGTTTATTTTTGGGCTCGCAGCCAGTCTGAGCCGAGAACTGATAAAGTTCTTCCTTTTTAAGTTTGTCTGCCTGTCATCTGTTAATGAGCGGAGAAGGGGGGACAGAACACAAAACTATATTGTGAAAGTGTCCCATTTACACTGAATGCTCTAACTTAAAACATTTATTATATTTCATTATATTTTAAAGCAAAATCAAATCTTTGTTCATTGGCACTATTCTTCCTTTCTTGGTTTTATATACTAGAGAAGTACTGGATATATTCAAAGTATTGCGAAGAGACTTGGGTATTCTAGAAACTATAGATTCAAATTGTCAAGTTATTCTTAATCATGCAAGGGACTTTTTGGAACCTATAGTTTTCTATGCTGTAAATTGATTCTTCTTCTTTCTTTGGCAAATCACTTGATCTGAAGAGCAAATTGAACTTCAAAAGTAGACTTTCTTGTTCTTAAGTCATCATGCCTTACATTTATGCTATTAGTTCATTGTTTAGATAGCTATAACACTGCCAGGAATTCTAATTTAAGTCTGTTGATTTTTATCATGCACTTTAGGTGTCTAGATTGGAATTTAGTTTGAGCAACACTTGTTGCTGAAGAATAAAAATAGACTATTATTGTATTAACCACATTTTCTTTATGATGTTCAGGTTATTCAACAAAGAAATGAAGAGTGTGACCATATTCAGTTCTTAATCGAAGAAAAAGAATCTAAAGAAGAAGATTTTTATGAAGACCTTGACAGATTTGAAGAGAATGGTACTCAAGAGTCTCGCATCAGTCCATACACATTTTGCAAGGCTTTTCCTTTCCATATTATATTTGATAGAGACCTAGTTGTCACTCAGTGTGGAAATGCTATATATAGAGTCCTTCCCCAGGTAAGAATTCTTGTTTTTTCTTGCAAAGCTTTTGAATTCCAGACTTTCCACCATCCTTCTATTCCCCCTTTTTTTATACTAGTTCTATTGCTGAATATTCTGTATGCCCTATTTGGACTATGAAATGTATTTCACATTTCCCCCTTTTTTACTATTATATCTGAATCTGCACACATGAAGTTTTAATAACCAAGCTTTTAAACATTTCATTTAAAAACATTAATGCTGAAAAACAAGCATAAGCCCTAATTGGTGTAGTTTAGCACATATATTTTAAATAGTTTTCATTTCATAATTAGCTATGCCTATGTTACATGCTAAAAAGTTTTTCCCCTTTTTTAATTAGCAAATATTAAATTATCCAGCCTTTCAAATTATTTATATTATTTCATGCCTCTACCTTTCCTCCTCCCACCCCTTTCAGGTTGACTTTAATAAAGTATGACAATGGAATGCAATCCTTGATGAAAAGCCTAGAGTTTTTCATCCTAAAACGTTTTCATTAAAAAGTCCATTTGCATTTATTTTAGCCTATGCAGCCTGAATCACTGTAAACATGAAATTTATGAATAGGGCCACATGGAACAGATCTAAGTAGAAATGGCCATCACTTTCTAGAAGTGTTGCTTGAATTGCTGCTGTTGATTATAGAACACAAAATTAGGTATGGCGATCGTTTATAACAGAGTTTCTCAATCTTGGCAACTTTAACATATGGACTTCAACTCCCAGGATTACCCAGCCATCATGCAAGACTGAATATACTGCTTTAGAATATTTCCTTGCTCAGTGCGATTGAAGATAGGATTCATTCTTTCATCCTGGAGCTTGGACAACTCTTATTCAATTTATTTTTTTACGCAAAAGGTCCATTATTTAATTATACAATAGGAGCACTAGTTCACTAAATATTATTGTATTAACAGCACAGACAGAACATATAGAAATGGACTGCAGTCACTAACCAGAATTCAAAGTTTTAAAATGTTTTTTTTTCCCTTTTTCCTTTATATTTCAGCTCCAGCCAGGATATTGTAATCTATTATCAGTATTTTCATTGGTTCGGCCTCATATTGATATTAGTTTCCATGGAATCCTCTCACATATCAACACAGTGTTTGTGTTAAGGAGTAAGGTAATCCAAAACTGAGTGCAATTTTTCAATAGATATCTGTTTTACTAGGAAGAAGAAAATACTTTAAACTCATGTTAATTTGAAATCGTAAAAACGCTTTCAAGTCCTATGAAGACCATATGGCTAGGGTACTGGATACTGCATCCAATTTTGGTCGCCACAATGTAAAAAAGATGTTGAGGCTCTAGAAAGAATGCAGAGAAGAGCAATGAAGATAATTGGGGGACTGGAGACTAAAACATATAAAGAATGGTTGGGTATGTCTATTTTAGAAGGACTAAGGTGACATGATAGTAGTATCTAAGGAGTTGCTGCAAAGACGAGGGAGTCAGCCTGTTCTCCAAAGTGCCTGAAGGCAGGACAAGAAGCAAAGGATGTAAACTAATCAAGGAGAGAACCAACCTAGAACTAAAAAGAAATTTCCTGACAGTTAGAACAATTAATCAATGGAACAACTTGACTACAGAAGTTGTGAATGCTCCAACCCTGAAATGTTTAAGAAGAAATTGGACAACCATTTGTCTGAAATAGTATAGGGCTTCTTGCCTGAGCAGGGGGTTGGACTAGAAGACATTCAAGGTTCCTTCAAATACTGTTATTCTATTATCTTCTGACTGTCCATATATGAGGATATTCCATCTTGGATGGGCTTGCACAGTCTGTGAATCTTCATGGACCTAAAGCTTATGTTTAAAGAACCAGTAGCAGTTGTGGTCAAAAAGGCAGCATCTGGTGTACGACTTGCACACTTTCAAGACCTTTAGATAGTCACTCATGCCATGGTCATGTTGACTATTTCTTGTGGCTGTACATAGGGCTGCTGGGCCACCTGGAAGTCCCAGCTGGTCCAGAATGCAGCATCATGAGCAGTGATAGGTATGCCTTGGTTTCCCAGTAAACCTCTGCTTTGCAGGCTGTACACATTGCCAATTTTGGATGCAATTAAAGTGCTAGCCGTTACCTATAAAGCAGGGGTGTGAAACTGGCAGCCCACGGGCCAGATGTGTGATGTGCAGGCCACGCCCACCCCAGCTCCGCAAATGGGGGAAATGTTGTGAAACATCATGTGAGAGCAACATGACACTGCAAGTTTAACACCCATGCTATAAAGCTTTACAAGGCTTAGGGCCTGGTTTCTGAATAGGGATTAGCTGGTCTGTCCTGAATAGTTGGTATGCTCTGAGTTCTTTTGATTAAACTTTGCTTTTTATTTGGATCTTGGAAGTATGCATTCGGTAGCAGTGCCTGCCCTCCTGAATGGGATTTCCCCTGAGATCCATATGGCCCTTATCCTGCTATTTTTCAGAATATGGTGGGGATTTGGCTCTTCAACCAGGCCTTTGACAAGGGGGAGTGAGACCCTTGCTTTATTTCCATTCAGTCTCTCATTCTTGTTATCTATTTTTTTAAAAAAAAAATTCTTCTTTTTTAATATTGTAATTTCTTTCTTTTGATTTTTTGAACCACACGGAGTTGTTGAGAACTGGGTTTTACCACAAAAACAGAATTGCTTTTCTTTATAATATTTGTTTAGATAAAGATCAGAAAATCAGAAATAAAAGCATTAAAGTTTTCAGTGGGCGAACCTCAGAGCAGAGGCTTATAACAATGGTACTTTTCGTTGAAGTTTCTTTTTGTTGTTTAAAAGGAAGGACTTTTGGATGTGGAAAAATTGGAATGTGAAGATGAATTGACTGGTACAGAAATTAGCTGTTTACGCCTGAAAGGGCAAATGATCTACTTACCTGAAGCAGATAGTATTCTTTTTCTTTGTTCTCCAAGGTAAGCACATAAGATTTGCGTGTGTGGTGTTGTAACAACTAGAATTGCAGGCTTTGAAACCAAAACATTGTGATGCAAAAGGTTCTGTGTTTGTTTTATGTTATATTGCTCAATTAGAAGCTTCCTTTTGATTCTTGATCAGAAGGTGATTAAACATTTCTGCTTGTTCTGCATCCCTCTATAACAGCCGCCCCCAACCTTTTGGGCACCAAGGATTGGTTCTGTTTTTCCATGGATCGGAGGGGGGTGCGTGGTTTTGTATGCTGCCTGCATTCTGCAGATGGGGCTTTGCTTGTTTGTGTCGCCCAGTTTCGGGTACCAGTTGGTGTTGGTCCACAGACTGGGCGTTAGGGATCCCTGCTGTAAGGTCCATTCCTGAAGCTGATGATAGTATCACTGCTGGGGAAAGTATCAAAGTATAATAACACTAAGAAAAAAATAGGCAATAGAAGGGTGGGTGGTAATGGTTAAAGTCCCTTGAAAAAAGTGTTTAATTGCTTGTATTTTGACTTTGATTTCAAAAAATGTTGTGAAAGAATCAGTTATTGCAGCAGAATAACACTAATATTGTTAAGTTGATGAACTGCCTTTTGAAAGAAACGTACATAGAAGAATAGAAAAATGCAATACTATTAGTGTATTAAATGATGAAATAGAAATATGTTACTTTTTGTATTAAAGAATACCTGCAAAACAGATTAATCCGTATCTTCTACATAAGTACCAAGAAAATCTTGCCCTGTCATTTTCTCATTTCACTTTTAATTGCATTAGTGTGATGAATTTGGATGACCTAACTAGAAGAGGACTGTACTTAAGTGATATTCCCCTGCATGATGCTACTCGTGATTTGGTCCTTTTGGGAGAGCAATTCCGAGAGGAATACAAACTAACACAAGAACTGGAAATATTAACGGATAGGCTTCAGCACACTTTAAGAGCTTTGGAAGATGAAAAGAAGAAGACAGATACGTAAGATTTAAACTCTTATTTTGACTATGAAATGTTATAAATCATCCATTTTTTATCACTCTGCTGTCCTCTGTTTGGAGGCTCATTAACAACTCTGATTCCTAATTGCCTAGTTAAAGTCAGTGACATTACTGTAGATACAAAAAATAGCAGAGTTGGAAGGGAGCTTGGAGGTCTTCTAGTCCAACCCCCTGCCTAGGGAGGAAACCCTATACCGTTTCAGACAAATGCCTATCCAACATCTTCTTAAAGACTTCCAGTGTTGGGGCATTCACAACTTCTGGAGGCAAATGTTCCACTGATTAATTGTTCTAACTGCCAGGAAATTCCTCCTCAGTTCTAAGTTGCTTCTCTCCTTGATTAGTTTCCACCCATTGCTTATTGTTCTACACTCAAGTGCCTTGGAGGATAGTTTGACTCCCTCTTCTTTGTGGCAACCCCTGAGATATTGGAACACTGCTATCATGTCTCCCCTAGTCCTTCTTTTCATTAAACTAGATATACCCAGTTCCTGCAACCGTTCTTCATTTGTTTTAGTTTCCAGTCCCCTAATCATCTTTGTTGCTCTTCTCTGCACTCTTATTAGAGTTTTCACATATTTTCTACATTGTGGCGACCAAAATTGAATGTAGTATTCCAAGTGTGGCCTTACCAAGGCATTATAAAGTGGCATTAACACTTCACATGATCTTGATTCTGTCCCTCTGTTATGCAGCCTAGAACTGTGTTGGCTTTTTTGGCAGCTGTTGCACTCTGTTGGCTCATATTTAAATGGTTGCCCACTAGAACTCCAAGAGCCCTTTCACAGTTACTACTACTGAGCAAGGTACCACCTATACTGTACCTGTGCATTTTGTTTTTCTTGCCTAAATGTCAAACCTTACTCTTTTCACCATTGAATTTCATTTTATTAGATAGTGCCCAATGTTCAAGTTTGTCAAGATCCTTCTGTATCTTAAGTCTATCTTCTGGAGTGTTGGCTATTCCTGCCAGCTTGCAAATTTGATGAGTTCCCCATTTATTCCCTCATCCAAACCATTGAAGAAGATGTTGAAGAGTACTGGGCCTAAAACAGAGCCTTGGGTTACTCCACTGCCTACTTCCCTCCATGTAGATGCAGTTCCATTGAGGACTACACGTTGAGTGCGGTTGGTCAGTCAGTTACAAATCCATCTAGTGGTGATGCTGTAGACAGGAATAGCCAACACTCCAGAAGATAGACTTAAGATACAGAAGGGTCTTGACAAACTTGAACATTGGGCACTCTCTAATAAAATGAAATTCAGTGGTGAAAAGAGTAAGGTTCTACATTTAGGTAGAGAAAGTAAGATAAAAATGTTGAACAAAGAAACAAACATCTCTCTTGCTGAAGTCTGAGGTTTTCTATTTACAGTTCTTGCACACATGTGACCTTTATATTTAGGTCACCATCTCTCTTATCAGTCTGGGTGGATAAAGAAGATATTAATGTTTGAATATAGTGAGGGTAATTTAATGTCATGCCACTAAACTAAACAATCTGCAGTGTCTGAACTTTCTAATGGAATGTTCATATGTAGTTTAATCATATAAATTACTAATTTTAGTATATATATATTTTAAAGACATGGTTATGAAGCTTTGTATTAAATGCATTTTTCAGCCTTCACAATCTAAGCGAGTTGCAATTCACTCCTAATATGTAGTCATCATTGCCAAATTCATTTCTAGTTATAAGAGCGTATCTCAAGAATATCTGTTTTTGAAATCCTAATGTATTATGGGCTACTACTGAGCTTGTCATCCATTTTTTGTCTTGTAACAGTATTTTCTGTTACAAATGTCATTATGCATTAAATTAGGCTCCCTAAACCCCAGCCTGCAGCTCACTACCAGTCCATGGTCCATTGGAAATCAGGCCATGCAAGCGAGCACATGAATCTCCATTTGTGTAGGCGGCAGGTGTGTGTGCCCGCAGCTTGCACAAATGGAGCTTTGTGAGCGCATGTGCCTGCTGATCGTATAGAACCAACTGCTCTTCAACTGGTTCCACCTGCCCCTGCTGGTTTGCAGACCCGGAAAAGTTGGAGATTGCTGCATTAAATTCAAATAAGTAAAAAAAATATCAGAAACATATAACAAATCTAAATGAAGTACTACAAAAATTGTTAGCTATTGATAATATAATTATTGTTACAAAGCATATTAAAGGGTTTTAACCATATATCTATTCATCAGAATATAATTTGTTTACATTGGGCTTGAATGGTGTATGCCTGTATAAATAATAATAAAAGAATATAAATAAATGTATAAAATAATTTATTGTATATATTTATTGTGTTTTTTGTTTAGAAGTAAACTTTATAATGCAAATTATGCCTGCTGTAGAATATGCTTTTAAATCAGGGAATACTAGACACAAATATGAAAAATTTATCGGATTTATTTATTTCTTTTCTATTTTTTCCTTTGCTACTGTTACACAAACTTATATAGATTATTGTATTCTGTGCTTCCTCCATCTGTGGCCAATGAACTGAGACACAAGCGTCCTGTACCAGCAAAACGTTATGATAATGTGACTATATTGTTTAGTGGCATTGTTGGTTTCAATGCCTTCTGCAGTAAACATGCCTCTGGAGAAGGAGCTATGAAAATTGTCAATCTTTTAAACGATCTTTATACAAGATTTGATATTTTGACTGATTCACGAAAAAACCCATTTGTTTATAAGGTAAATATGATACGTCATTTCTGTTCTGTGAAGAAGATAACACTGTAATGACCAGTTTATGACGAATAATATAAAAAGTATGGCTGAACATATTTCTTTATGTATTACAAATAACAGAAGCTAGAGATACGGGTTGTAGATTCCAAAACATTTTACAGAAGTCTCAAACTATCTCTTGGCAACTTTCCCTATATGGGCTTACACAATCTGATGCTAGGCACAGTATTTATAATCTGAAGTTAAATTCCAGGTTCATTTATCATGAAATAAAATGAAAGCCCAGTTTTGGTCAACAGATTGTTAGAGCCTTGTATACAGATAAACAATAATAATACATTCTATTTCATTAAGTTTAACCATGCAAGAGTGATAATTTTGAATATTGTATGTCACTATGGATTGAATATCGTTCAGGAAAATTGTTTTAACTACTGCTATAAAATAATATAGATAATAGGTTTATTTTTCCAGGAAAAGATTGTTGGTGATCTGTGGTCTTGCACTTCTTTTTGTGGCTTATTGAGAGAGATATATTTTGATGTAGTTCCTAATCTCAAACTTATTTTTAAATAAAACTTCTTGTATTGATGATACTGGAATTATGAAAGCCAGTGAGTATATTAAGATGGAAATTATGTTATTTTGGGGCAAAAAAGTGCTACATTGAGACGAGAAGTTAATACAATTTTCCAGAACTTGATTTCCTTTATATGTGTTAAAAATACATCTCCCATAATTATTGATATAAGTGTATGTACTGAAGATTTTAGATTCTTAGGATTTGTGAAAAATATGGAAGATAGAGTAAATATGTTCCGTGGGGTTTTTTTGAATCTTTTTTTTAATGAAAATTTTGAAAAACAAACTTTTACAAATATTTTCTTCCCTCCCCCTCCCCCCCCAACCCCCCCAACCTCCCCCCCCCCCGACTTCCCAGAACTAATACAGGGTATAAATCTTTAACAAAAACATTCTAAAATAAACTTAAAAAGAAGTTAATAACATCTTTCATTTGAACTTTAACTCTTCCTTGCTAGGCTTGCTCTAAACAACTTATATCATTCCTAATTTCTTTAGTCATAAGGTATCTGAAATTTCTTAGTCCCATATTTAATTTGAGTATAGTCAATCCATCTTCTCCACTCTAGTTTACATCTCTCGTTTGAGTGGTCTTTGAGATATGCAGATATTTTAGCCATCTCAGCTAGGTTTGTTACTTTCAGTGTCCATTCTTGAATAGTAGGCAAATCTTCCTTCTTCCAGTATTGCGACACCAACAGTCTAGCTGCGGTTATTAAATGCAAAATCAGGTTAATCTCTACAACTGTACAATCAGTAATTATACCTAACAAAAATAACGGAGGGGTAAACTTTATCCTTTTTTTTCAGTCCACAGTCTCCCATTTCTTAATATGTTCCATGTTTGATAACTGTGAAAATAATCTTTCTAATGAAATGATACTACTTTAATGCCAGATGATTGATAATCAAAGGTTATTATTTTACTGAGGCAAGGAAAGAAAGGGAATATCATAACTTTCAGATTTATATTTTTCTAGGTTGAGACAGTTGGAGACAAATATATGACAGTAAGTGGCTTGCCAGAACCATGCATTCATCATGCACGTTCTATCTGCCACTTAGCATTGGATATGATGGAAATAGCTGGGCAAGTTCAAGTTGATGGAGAATCTATTCAGGTCAGTGATTGACAACATATTATGGTATTTAGGGATTTATTATGGTGCAATTTCAGTCCTGACTTAATATAGAATCAACTTTCAGGTTTTTGAACTCCATAAAAATAGGCAGGATGATGACCCATTTTATGAGAAATCTGTCTGCTACTTTTTTACTTACTAATTCCTTGTTGTATATACCTATAGATAAAGAGTTCTTAAAACTGAGGGTTCATTAGTATAAAATTGCGAACAAGGAAGAAAAAATCCTATTTATTTCATATAACATATTCTATCTGGAAAAAGATGGACCAATAGACCAACTTTTTTTGCAATTCCTTACCAGGCAATTAGTTACATTTCAAAATACATAGTTTTATTTTGCCATTCTTAGAGAAAGTGTTGATGTTTTCAGAATTACATTGAATGATTTTCTAGTTCAGTTGTATAAGTGAAAACTTAAAATAGACTGACTATGCTATATTTGTTCTAGGTTTTTAGTGTTGTGTTACATATTTGGTACATAAATTCAGTTAAAATTAAGCATAAAGTTAATATTTAATTTCATATTCATAGTGCATTCCCATTACTGACTAACGATACTGTTGACCAAATATTAAACCAACGATATCATTTTATTTCCTATTAATTTTTTATAATAGATAACAATAGGCATTCACACTGGAGAAGTGGTCACAGGTGTCATTGGCCAAAGGATGCCACGTTATTGTCTTTTTGGGAACACAGTAAATCTCACAAGCAGAACAGAAACGACAGGTGAAAAAGGAAGGATCAATGTCTCCGAATATACTTATAGGTGAGAAATTAAGTTTACTTGCATCATTGTATCTATTTCCAAACCATAACTGTGCTTTTATGAAATTTATTCTTAAGGATTTTTTTTTCAATTTAACTAATTAAATTTTAGTTTTAAGTTGAGATAAATTCTTGGTAAAATATGGATACACTCTTTTTATTTTTGTCATAACAGTATGGAAGTAATTTACCATACAAATAATGCTCAACTTATGATCACAGTTGAGACCAGAATTTCTGTTGCTTGGTTAGGTGCTTGTTAAGTGAGTTGCACCCAATTTTATAATCTTTTTGGCCACAATTGTTAAGTGAATCACACAGTAATTAAGCGAATCAACCTTCTCATGTTAACCTTGCTTGTCAGAATCCAGCTGTGAGGTTCACATGACCCTGGGACATGCAACAGTTATCATAAATATACTGGTTTTCAAGCATCCAAAATCTGATCACATAAGGTAACTGTGGGAATGCTGCAGTGATTGTAAGTGTAACGACTGGCCATAAGTCACTTTTTTCAGTGCTATTGTAACATTGGACAGTCACTAAATGAATGGCTGTAAGTCAAGGATTATTTGCAGTCTCTTTGCTTCAATTTATACCTGTCATCTTACATAAACTATTTAGAGTAAAAAAACCTTAGCATTGCCCAGATAATAATATTATTTTCAAACATTCTGTGTGGTCTTTATAATGTAACTTTTGCCAAACATAATCTAATATTTAAATGAAAGCCAAGATATTAAATTTCAGTATCTTAACTAGGAATGTGCATGGATGACTATGATATGTACTATTATTCTGATGATGGCTTTGAATGATCAGACATTCTGCATAATGCAAGATGCTGGATTCTAGTGTATCTTTTATCTATTTGCTTGTCACTACTTTCACATACCACCACAGGAAAGTGAGAGGTTGTCTCCCTGCTTTGTTTTTATTTTTTGACATTGTGCATTGTATTTTCTTTGACCTATCTGTTCTGACCCCCCTCCGTATGGTGAGTCACGCCGATACAAGATTACTGCTAGACAATTTATTCACAGTAAATTAACACACCAACAAGACTTTGGCAGCAACCCAGACTTCCACAGATAAGAAATACACACCAGAGCTTCTCCAGCTTTAGTAAAGTTGAATCCTGCAAACAGCCTCCTCCCAAAGTCTCTTCTGTCTTGGGAGGAGCCTAATCACAACCACCTGGCCCCAGTTATCTTCTATATCTCCGTAGTTGCTGTCAGCGCTTATCTGCCCATCTTTGCCTGGCATCCGGACCAACTCCCTTAGCTCCTCCCCACTGCTCCAGGGCCTGATGTCAGGGACCAACTCCCTTTGGCTTTCACCACTGCTCCATGCCTCAGGCGCCTCCTGGTGGCCAACCAGCCTCTCTGGTCCCTGCTCGGAGTCTGAACCCTGTCCAGGGTCCTCCACATCTTCCAGAGCCAACTCATAGGGTTCCTCGCTATCGGAGCCTTGAAACCAGGCTGGAACCAGCTGGGAGGGAGTCCGTTCCATCTCCAAAGACAATCCACCTCCCTAATTCCCAAGCAGTATAGCAAAAGCATGTGAAAAATGCCAGCGAGCCTCTCCCGCTCTTCTCACAGAATGGTAGGACACAATGGTGGACCTTAGATGCTTCCCCCATGAACAGTGACATTAGTCATAAACATAAAACAAGAGAAATGTCATTTGGGCTTGTCAGGATACTGATTATGGAAGTGTTTTACAAATTTAGGGGCTCTAATGTGGTGGTCCACCCATTCATTCTGAACTGTCGGGAAATCTTCCCATGCTACCAGGTACTGAAGGGTTCCCCTTTGCTTACGGGAATCTAGAGTTTCCCAGATTTCAAAGTGTTGTTCCCCTTCTATCATTAAAGGTTCCGGGGTTGGTGGAAGCTTAGGTCTAATGAGAGAAGTGACCTTAGACTTCAAAAGGTGCAATGAAACACGGGGTGAGCCTGTCAAAGAGACTTGGGCAAATGTAATTCTTCAGTTTCTGGGTTAATGATGCGTTTGATTGGGAAGGGCCCTACAAACTTGAGTCCCAGCTTCTTTGATGGTTGTAGAGATTGCAGGGTGTGGATGGAAAGGTAAACTCAGTTGTCAATCTTAAACAGTTTGGATTCTTCACGCTTCTTGTCAGCTTGCTTTTATAAGCCTCATGAGCATCTGCCAGTCCCTTCCTCACCACTTGCCACATATTTCTCAGTTGGGAGACCCACTCTTTCAGTAACGTGACTCGGGTAGGTCATTCAGGGGTAATTCAGGCATAGGGTTGAAGTCCTGTCTTTTTTTTTTTTTTTTTTTTTTGTGGAACAGTACCAGGGCTGCTGGTCCCTGGGATTAGGCCAGTTGAATAAAACCACAGGCAAGATTTTTGTCAATAAACAATTGCAGTGTATCTAACTCCCTCGAGGTCCTTGAATATAGTTCCGGTTTAGGTAGTTTAGCCCAGGGAAGGATTTCTATAGCACGGTTCATCAGCTAATAAAGGGGGAGTTTGTCCAAGCCCTTTTTGCTGAACACCTTTCTTAGGTCCCAGTATTCTTTGTGGATAGCAGGGCGGCCCTTCTATAATCCCTTCATTACTGCCTGATTTCCCACCATGGAGAAGCTGCCTCCTGGACTCCAACTTGCTCCCAAGGAGGGTGACTCGTTTGGAGTTTTAGCAGTCCCCTTCTCCAGTTTATATATGGATTTCACTTCTTTAGCTTAGTCAAACTAGAAGCCATTCCATCCCTGGGGCCACTATGAAGCTTAAAGTCTCTATGTGGACCCCTTCTGCATTTCTATGGGTTCAGTGACAAATGTTGCTGGGATGCCCCTTGCTATGGATTTGTCTAGTAGGCAAAATGCAGTGGGTACTTTCAGCTGCCTCAAGGAGATTCCTAATTTTTCAACTAGAGCTGTGTTAACCAGGCACCTAGTGGAGCCTGAGTCTGGCAGGATCTGTAAGGTGGCCTTCATCCCTGAGGCTTGGAAACTTAGCTCTATGTGGAGTGTCACTAGTGTGATTGGACCACTTACTAGAAGATCATCATTAGTGTCGGTGTCAGTTAGCCCCTGGCCGCCGGGTAGTGGAGTTGGAGTTCCATCTTGCTTCAGTGTGGGTGAATTCAACAACCCCCACTCCCTTCAGTGCCATTTTCCTCATCCGCTTGAGGCATGGGTGGCTTTTCTGGAGGGCCTGGGAGAGGGGAGTCTTGGCTTGGCGGCCAGTCTTGCACTCAGCTGCTCAGTGCCCTCTTGGCCACATTTGAAGCAGAGAGTAGAGCACGGCTGCAGGTTTTGTGGTTTCGCTGCCTCTCTTTTCTATGGGGCTGGTGTCAACTCCTAAAGTTGACATAGTAGAAAAGGGTGGAGCGCATTCTACGCATACTTTCAGGTAGTCGGATCCCACATTACCGCTGCAGACTTGTTGAAAGGGGGCCAGAAACTGTTCGAAGTCTCGACTCACCACAAAAATCTGGAGGCTCTCAGGATCCCGCGGAAACTATCACCCAAACAAGTCCGATGGGTTCAATACTTCAACCATTTAGACTTCATACTAAAGCACATTCCAAAGGGGAGGAACTTTCTAGCTGACGCCCTCTCCCGCATGCCCCAGTACAAATGCGAACAGGAGCAGGTGGTGGACATCATCATTCCCCCTACTTAAATAGCTGCCCAAGTGACCACCAGATGACAATGCCGTGACCAGCAAGATCAACCAGCAAGTGATCTAACCACAAGACTCAAAATCGAACTGCTAGCAGACCCTTGGTTCCGAAACAATCAACACATCTTGACAAAAAGAGATGACCTCGCACGGAAGGTGATGAAACTCTATGTCCCAGAATCCCTACACCTCCTAATTCTCCAGAGGAGCCTACAATGCCAAACCGGCAGGCCACTTTGGGTTCCTAACAACTTTACACTTAACCCAGAGGCAGTTCTGGTGGCCTGGCACAAAGAAAGACGTGGACAGTTACGTGAAAAGTTGCACCATCTGCGCCACAATGAAGAGATGACCGGGAACCCCATCTCCCTGGACTGCTGCAACCAGTAGTAGAGTTGCCAAAAAGTGGGGGGAAACATGGTGATGTGGACAGTAATAGACCTGTTCTCCAAACAGGCACATTTCATACCCTGCAGTGGACTACTCTCGGCTCACAAGCTGGCCAAACTGTTCCTGAAGCACATCAACTGCCTGCATGGAGTACCTCAAAGAATTATCTCATAAAGAGGGGTCCAGTTCATGGCTATGTTCTGGAGGGAATTCCTGTCGTCTGTTGGGTCATACCAGGGCCTTAGATCTGCTTTTCACCCAAACACCAATGGAGGGAGCAGAGAGACTGAACACCATGGTAGAGCACTACCTGACTTGCTACGTGAACTATTAGCAGTCCAATTGGGCAGACCTTCTGTCTTTTGCTGAAATCGCGTACAAACCTCAAGGACTGCTTCAAAATGTCACCCGACCTGCTGCCCCGTGGAAGGAGATATCGATGGATTTTATTGTCGAGTTACCCGAAAGCCAGGAAAATACTGTGATCTGGGTGATCACCGATTTGTTCTCCAAGCAAGTGCATTTCATTGCTTTCAATTCATATCTAGTAAAAGTACTTTATCTCTATTCAAATGGAGTTGAGGTTTTTCTTTCTTGGATATTGAAGGAGGCATGCCTGACAGGTGGGATCTTTCCACACTTGGCTCTCACCTGGCCAGTTCCCACCAGGGCAGTAGCCCTGGCAGATCTGCTAGGTGTCCCACCTGCGACAGTCGAGGCAGCGGCTGGAGCACTGAAACTTCCACTGTGGTGTCTAGTGCTGAAACCCGTCGTCTTAGATTTGCCAGGCCTCACTGGTAGCAGCCTTGTCATCCGCCTCAGTGTGCTTTCATGGTTTGGAGGGCACTCATCATGAACTGAATGCCTTGCCTCACAAACCCTGAAGGCACGCGAGACACATGCCAAAGCTGCTACCAGCGAGGACCAGAAACCCAAGAGGAGGAAGATGGAGGACAAGTGTCAGCTAACGAGTTTTCCCCCCTAGGAGATAGTACAACATAAAATTGAAGTGGTTTACATTAGGTGGAATGTGAAAAGTAGCAATTCTTTTATTTTGCCAAGTCCAACCTCCTCCTGACCAATCCACCGGCAACCAATGTGATGCCACAAGGCTGTTATGGGAACTCCAAAGTACTAGGTAGATATAAAATGCCAGGAAGCCTCCTCCTCTTCCCTTTTCAACCGAATGACAGGGCATGATGGTGGACCTGTCATGGACATTCAGAATGCCTGTTGCAATGTTTATTATCTTTAAAGGGCCTTTGAATGGTCCGCAATCAACAAAGGAAAGAACAAAGTACTTAAAATCTCAAGCCATCATCGTTATTGGTGGCTACTGTTTTTTTCAAAAGCTCTTTGCTGATAGCTTGTTTTGATTTGATTGATTTTTTTGGGAAATTTTTGACCTGGATGTCATTCATTCATCATTGGACTCTAGAAATTCTGCTGTGCCTTTTTGCTTGCAGAAACTGCTAAAGATGCAAGAAGATGCTGTACTAGTCAGCCTGCTCTGTTTAGGTGTATGTATTCATTTTGATCATGCATTTATGTCCTTCGATTCAGTCCATGCTATATTTTGCTGCAAAACGTGTTGATTATTTTGAACTAGTTGATTTGGTACATTTGATGCAGTTATTAAAAAAAACCAGTTGAGGTTTTCAAGGTTATGGGTGTGACTTTTAATTATGCTTTTGCTGTTTGTGCTTCTGAGCATGTGAATGTGATTTAATACTTTATAACAAGAGTGGTCATGCTCTGGAGGAAATAATTGACTGTGCCTTTGGAGGTCAGAAACAGAGCCAAATTTACATTCCCTCACATTCTTTTCAGTTAGAAATCCAATAGCCGCCAGATAAATGGTTGCTCCAAAGATGGCTGAAGATACCAGCTCCAAGCTGTACAGATAAATCCAGATGACAGCCAACAATAAAAGTTTTCTGCAACTCTCTGCTCCCTTCTGGTGGTCATGCAAATTTTGGCAGCCCAAGAGACCTAATCACTGTTTCTCATGGATGAAACACCCAGCACTGTTCCAGATTTGTTTATATTGAATCACAGCCAGCCTGAATGGTGTCAACAAATGTCCCAAAATTCAATATTCTATGTTTCATATTTCATTCATGCTCTTATTTAATTATAATCTGTTTAATTTCAGATGTCTGCGAACTCCAGAAAACTCAGATCCACAGTTCCATCTAGAACACAGAGGTCCTGTTTCCATGAAGGGTAAAAAAGAACCAATGCAAGTTTGGTTTTTGTCCAGGAAGGGGACAGAGGTATGACTAACCAAAACATTTTATCAAAATAAAAACAAAACAGAAGTGATGCGAGGACTAAATATGGTATGAGTAATCAAAACATGTTCATCAAAATAAAAACAAACTAAAAAAATGATGCAAGGACTACGTATGACTACATCAGGCTTTCTAGTTGCAAAACTGAATGTCCCTTTGAAGAAATGAGCCATTTAAAAATATTGCTATGTTAATATATTTGCTCTCTTGACAGCCAATTACTATCTATTATATATTACCAGACTTTATGTGTTTGTATTTCAGGAAATGTTTGAGAAAATGCCAACTGATTAACCATTAATTTTAATCTTTTCCCCTCCTGCACTAGAATTTGTATTTATTTAATGGCTAGTCCTAGTGATATCAGAATTTGCTGTTTTGCACATTGTAGTCCAAAGCTCTTTTTATACTGCTTAAACTTTATATTTGTTTTCAAAAATGATTACATTTTATCATACTTTGCACATAGATTGAGGCCCAATATTTGGCACAGCCACAGAGCAGAAAGCAGTTAAATCTACATTATTTTCAAGGAGTAAAATGTGTGTGAAATAAAGCTCTAATCGAATTTATACATAGTCTAAAATGTTACTTGTCTGGATTTTTTTTATTAAAAGCATTTAAAGTTCTGCCTATAGGAATAGTATTTATCTTAATATGTATTTAGTAAATTAAGGATATAGCAGATTCACTTACACAGCTCAGCTAAAACAACTGCTGTTAAATCTTTTGATTGGAAAATTTCAAGTGTTTTGTATTTTGATGGATCAAAATCTGAAATTGTAGATGGCTGGATTCTTTCTAATGCAGTATGTAGGATATACTCTATACATGTTTCATATTTTATAATATATTTATATTTTAAAAATCTCACAAATGTGCTTATAATACGATCTAACATCTCTCTCTTTCTCTCTCCATATATCTCTGTCTCTCTTTGAGACCTCTTTACTGCCAAGCAGGCAACAGTTAATTTATGTCTTTCACCTTGAAACAAACACCATTTTTTTTCTAAATATATTCTTTTTTACTTCTTTTTATTGTTTAATAGCTGCAGCAAATGACAAAAAGGATGGATTCCGTGCCTATTTTAATTGCTTTGATTTTTAAAGTTACTTAATTTTAATTGCTGATGTGCTTTAGGTTTCCATGGCTAGTATATATATATTTTCTTTAAAGCCTGTCATGGATACTGTAAACAACATGAGGTTCAGAACACAAAATGGCAAATTTGAAGTGGCATCTTTTTCTAATAATCTGAATGTTGGAAATAAAAACAAGGACAGCCTTTTTCAGAGGGAAGTTTAAAAATATAAAAACAACAGCAAAAACTAACAATCAAGAGAAAAGATAAAGAATAAGAAGTAAACAGGGATGGAAATGCAAAAAGGTATAAAGAGACAGAAAGTAAACAAAGATCTATACAATGAATCCCTAGTGCCGCGTAACAGAGTGAGCTCCCGTTACTTGTCCCAGCTTCTGTCAACCTAGCAGTTCGAAAGCATGTAAAAATGCAAGTAGAAAAATAAGAACCACCTTTGGTGGGAAGGTAACAGCGTTCCATGCGCCTTAGGTGTTTTGTCATGCCAGCTACATGACCACGGAGACGTCTTTGGATAGGGCTGCCTCTTCGGCTTTGAAACGGAAATGAGCACTGCCTCCTAGAGTCGGGAACGACTAGCACATATGTGCGAGCTTTACCTTTACCTTATACAACAAATGACTTCCAACTTCTGCGAAGGATATGAGGAATGCTTACATTTGATTCTTAGTCAACCTATTTTCATGGCCACAGTATAATATTAAACTGTTATATAATGGCTGCAAAATAGCATTCTTGGAAGCAGTAAATAGTAAATATCCAATTAAGAGATAAGTAAACAAGATTAGTCTAGTCTTCATTAAAATAAATAGAATCTAATGCTTTGATGTATTATTGAGGAGAAAGAATTAATTCACGTATTACTCTATCCTTTGAGACATCACACATTCATATCACAGTAGGTTGCAGAAAAATAACAGTAATTCTATGAGGAAGAAGATAATATTTCAAACTATTTAATTTCTATAGTTCACCAATTAAAGTATATTTCTGACATGCCGGATATTATTATTAGATTGCAGTGCCTTACTTTTTAAACTTTTTTTGCATGCCTTCAAGGAAGTAACACATGATACTAACTGAGCCAGATGAAATGCTGGAGAAGAACAGAGTGAACCCTGTCCTGCCATTTATCTAGTCTGGCAGTATCAGATATGAGTGCAGTTGCTTCAATTTTATGTCCAATTCCATAATAAGCAGTAATTCTTACATCAAGTTTCCTGCTTTTCCTGCTTTTCCTGCTTTTTGTTCAGTTTGCATTTGATATTATAGTATTTATGCTGTACGTATGTTTCAATATCTTTTGTCTTCCTTCCCGTGTTATGAACATAAATAATCCATGCAAATGCTTGCTAATCATAAAATATTTCACACATATGCTTTTCATCTCCATATTTAATGACTTAGCATCATTATCTTTATGCATATGTATTCAAAACTGTTTCTGCAAGAGAAATTGTGATACTAAGAATCATAAACCCAGAGAATTTATAAACATTGTTTGACAATTATTAATGTACTAATCCATCTGTTTCTCTCAATCTGCTTTTATGATGTATTGCAGTAATTCTATTAGATAGTTTCTGCATTGTTAGTCTTTTACTATGTATTTGCTGTTATTTGAGGTAACATATACATTTTCTATATGGAAGAGAAATGAAGGTTGTTTAATGTAAAGTTTATGGAAATAAAAAGCAATTTCTACTCTTAAACTGATCATATTATTATGCATATGGTAATTAGTTATCAGATGTTTTTTGTGCATAAATATTGCAGATGTTTAAATTAGGAATGGAAAGACTTTCACAGAAAAAATCCAGATGTCCTATTTTATCAGATTTGGGGCAAATGTTTTGGTCCCTACTCTGATTTATTTTGGAAGCATGTCTCATATCTATCCAATATGTAAAAAAGGGCCATTATACAAACCAAAAAGCAGCAAATTGCTTTAAAAACATTACTTTAATAACATATGTTAAAGGAAAATCCAGTATATGAGTGCTAGTATGCTTTGATCTGTAAAAATTTTAACTTGAAAATATGCAGATTTTAAAAAATCTGGTCCTTTCTTATGTAACCTTTCTAGAAGTCCTGGTTTAGTTTAGTTTTTTCAATAATTTCACTTATGTCAGAGCACTGAAAGCTATTGTGTTTTAATAATACAGGTTTCTAAACCTTCAGAACATAGCATTTCATATATATTGTACTACTCTCTTATCTTTCCAAGCTTATAATGGCAAGAACAGGAAAAAAATATAATTTTGTTTCAAGTTGCATCTGGGTGGAATCTTGATGATGCAGTTCTGCAAAACATCTTTTCTACTGTTTATCCATAAGTAAAACAATTCACGTATAAGTAGTGAAACCTTTCAAA
Organism: Thamnophis elegans; assembly: GCF_009769535.1. Lineage (NCBI taxonomy): Eukaryota > Metazoa > Chordata > Lepidosauria > Squamata > Natricidae > Thamnophis > Thamnophis elegans. The sequence continues at coordinate 58,629,223 of NC_045549.1, forward strand.
TTATCTTCATTTTATTGCTTAAAGGCAATAAAATTATATGTGGGTGAATCAGATTCATCATGTGTTCATATATAATGGAAACAATGCTTATGTAAACAGCATTTATATTTCTATGAAGTACTGATTATTTATCCATATGTCAAATATATCAAACTAATAAGTGCAGTTTAGATATGTTGTAGAGAATAATGTATCAGTTTAAACTAATTTGATATTTAAATCTGTATTAGATATAAATGAATAAATCATTGTTTGTGAAGTTGCATTCTAGGGATCAGTTGGGATTGTAGTTACTGTACTAGCCCTCCTACCTGAGCTGTGCAATTGCTTCCCGTGGCAAAGCTTGTAGTAGTGCAGTTTCCTAGACTCAAGCACTCCCCCACATGGAATCTGAAATGGCTCAAAAGTGACTCAAAGGTTCATGGCCACCATGAGCTTAACCTAGATTATCGAGGACCCAAGATGTACTGATGGTCACATGCTGGAGCTGGCTTTTTTTGTGCTCAGAACACTCTTGCAGTTTTCTGTTTGGGGACCTTATGGAATCACCACTCCTGCCCTCTGGAATAGCATTACTACTGAGATCCATTTAGCCCTTACCCTGCTGTCCTTCAGGAACACATTAAAAGCTTGACTTTTCCAGAAGGCCCTGAATCAAGGCAATTGATGAACTGCTTGAATGACTTCTATTTAAATATTGTGTATTCTCCAATTGTTGTATTTGATCTTGTGTTGTTTTGTTTTGTTTAAAGATGCTTTTAATCTATTGTACATTTTCTTGAATCATTTCAGATAGCAGTATGTATGTGATTGTGTATGTGTGTATACTTTATATACTGTATCTAATACACACAAACACACACACATATACACACACATATATACACGCACATAAATATATAAATGTCATGAATAAAATGTGTTAGTATTTAGCATGTGTATGTATGCATTTGTATACTGTGTGTGTGTGTACATATATCTACACAAACACATTCATGCAAATACACAGTATGTGCACATATACATAGAATATATGTATAAATGTTTTATTAATGTGCACAAGGAAGGTTTTGAAGTATGGATTTTCCCCACAGATTTTTTGCAAAATATTCTTTTTTCTTCTGTATGTTGGTGAAAAATTATATGTTAATTTTCTGAAAAGATATAATAAATACACTATTCTTAATATTACATATACAACCTGCTCAATTTTTAAAAAAAGTCTTAATAAATATATTTAAGCAGAATATGCACTATTTCTAATGGTAGACCTGATCATTGAATTTTCTAAATGTATGAAGTTAAGGATCAGGTATTTGAAATATATGGGTAGTATCTAACTCTGAACAGCATTCCTATACATATCATTTTGCAATAATCTAAACAGGAGGTGACTAGAGCATTTGTGACCTTCAGCAGAACTCCTCCCAACCCAGGAATGCAGGGTGCAATTGATACACAATGTGAAGTTATGCAAAGACACCTGTGGCCATAGCTATCCGCTGCACTTTAAGCAGAATTAGCGAATCCAAAAGAAACCCCCTGATTGTGCATTGAATCTGACTGTAATCCTGTCGTGATTCATATCTATCCAATTTCAGGATTCATGGGGCCTAGGATCCACAGCAGGGGTGGGTTCCTGCAAATCTACAGTGCTGTTTAGAACCTGTTCCAGCTGCCTCCCTCCGCCCATCTTGACACCATCAAGATGAAGAGCGAGAGGAGGAATTCTGGGAGTTGAAGTCCACAAATCTTAAAGCTGTCAAGTTTGAACACCCCTGGGGTTTTTTTTATGAAGGGTTAGGGGTGCAAGAGTCTTGTAACGTGACTGCTTTAAGACTTGCACACTTCAAATGCCAGAGTTTCTGAGCCAACATTTTGGTTGCTAAGCAAGAGCGTTGTTAAGTGAGTTTCACCACATTTTACAAGTTGGCCATGCCCACCCAGTCACATGGCTGGCAAGCCACTTCCACCCGGTCACATGACCGGCAAGCCACTCCCACAAAGCAGGCCACACCTACAGAAGAGCTAAAAATATTTGAAACCCACCACTGATCCACAGCTACTCAGTCTTGGTGGGGTTAAGCTAAAACCTTGCTTTCTGCATCTCTTCAAAGGCTAGGTTTTTTTTATAGTCCTTCAGAAGTACACTAAGGTGGAAGAAGACCCAATATCTAAGGACAAGCTGTTTTACAGACACCCCCCCCCCCCATTAGAAAGGCCAAAGTTCTACTGTGGTACATTGGATAATATGGTAACTGCATCTAAATGAACAACCAAAAATCTTTTGGCATTGATATAAAGCACTAAGCAGGAGAGTTGGGGGAAATGTTGGATTTTATGTAAGATGCTAAGTTAATTCAGCCACTGACAATAAGCTCTACCACATAGCCATTTCTTTCCAACACAGGTAGTCCTTGACTTACCCTGAAATATTTAACATCATCAAAATCATCTGACGTTGCAGCTGCACCTGTGTTTGATTAGCCTCAAGTGACTCTTGACTTTTTGTCTCCTGAGGATGACATTCCAGATTCTACTGGAGCTTCTTCCTTGATATCTGAGTCATAGCATCAAGGCATGTTCTGCTTGCAACAAAGGACAAAATAGATTCTTTTGCTCCATTTCATCTACCAAGGCCAATCACACTGGCTGAAACAGAGATAGCATCTACCACCATTGGTTAGGGCAGACGCTATCTGAAGTGTTTCAAGAAAAACCATGTAGTACATTCACCTCTCCCATCTACTCCACCGACAGTTTTCTCAATTGGCTGCATCTTCCAGTCTTGAAATACTGCACTGCAGCAGCGATTATGACAGCATGCATAACCTAAGTGAAGAGTAATTTGTAGAAATGTATTGCTAGAGCACTTGGCTTAGCCTGGCTTTTCCTCTGCGCTTTCTTCTTTCTTTAGTAATCCGTATTTATGATGCATTAAATGAAGAGGACCAGAATAATATATGCCCCCTGAGGGAGATCTCAGGAGGAATGACTGGATGCAAATGCCAGTGTCCCTGCTACTGACCCATCCCTGCTACTGTCCCATCTCCAGTAGCTGTTGGCCGAGAAGGCAAATTCACATTGCACAGTAGTACAATAGGCCTAAATTGGATGCAGAATAAAAAGTGAAAAGTGCAAGAGGAGTTACTGTTGATTTGTTTTCCCAAACAAGGTCTTTCAATTTGGATAGATGTGAAAAAATAGAATCAGTACATAAAGTGGAAGGGTGCTATGTCTCAAGCTAAAATCTAAAACCCCTCAATTGCAATTAGAACCGAAGGGCAGATTGGATTATTCTAATATACAGTATTGTTTATAAATATATAAATTAACAATGTGCTTGAATTATTACTTGTCCTTAAGTCATTTAGTCTCCTCGTATAACAGTGTAAATTTGGAAAGAAATGTTTAAAATGGCAAATATCACTCCCTTATCTGCCTCTGTTTTTGAAACCATTTCCTCTCTGCTTTAAGAAGTTCTAAGGAAAACCACATTCAGTTTATTTTCAACAGTAGATGATGTAAAGATATCAGGCAGAAATAGAACAATTAAAATAGCAAAAGTGAAAGAAAGAAAAATCCCAACTACTGATCTTCATTTCCCCAAAAGTTTTACTTTTTACTGTTAATGTAATGCTGTAATGGTGTCATCCAGTGTATTTGAATCTTTTTAATTATTTTTAATTTAATATTTAAAAGGAGCAAAACAGGAAAACACTAAAGAGGAGGAAAGCATAGCAAAAGGAAAGAAAAAGACAAACAAAAGCCCCAAATATGTATGTTTTATATTGTCAGATTTTAAAGAAAGCAAGTAAAAATTTAGTCTTTTGTTAAGACTAAATCCAGTGTGATGTTACTTTTTCATAGTACAAAACTGCTAGTCCCCAATTTAGCTACATTTGCTGAAATCTCCAATATTGTAAATATAAAAATAAATCTTAAATTAATCTCACACTCAGTTATAAATGATAACTGAGAAGTTATCACTCTTTATTCTAAAGTACCAGCAAATAATGTTCATTAACAATATTCATTAACTATCTTTTAAATACTATTGATTAGAATAATCCAAAACATAAGTGATTCAGAGGTTTTATACACAGCTAATGCATTGGGGGGGCGGTATATTTTTTAAAAAAATGTTTAATTGGTTATATTACATTTCTGCAATTTTCAAAAATCCAATTTCTTGCAATAATTTAGTTTTAAAACAATTGAAAAATATGAAGTACTAATGCTTTTAAAAAAGATTTATCAAATGTAGGTTTAAGTGATGAACATTATACTTTCATCCTTACTTTTCCAAATACATATTTAAGGCTAGAAATACTAAAGAACTGTGAGTAAATAGAAACCAAGCTTTAATCATAATATTTGAAAAGGTCAAGAATAATTTGCTAATTTTGTAGTTTAAAAAAACACCTAAAAACAATTAACCATTAATTATGACCACAATGGTTTTTTAAACAAAATATCTTGGTTTCCATAGAGAAACAGAAAACAAAATGTAATCTCAATAATAGTTGAGTTGAGTTTGAGTTTATTATATTTCTATGCCGCCCTGTTCCCCGAAGGGACTCAGGGCGGCTCACAACCAAATAATAATAATTGAATCCATTGGAGAACATACATGTATTCTTACAGTAATATTCATTTTTATAATAACTTATTTAATCAACAGATGGATGGGAACACACACACACACACACACACACACACAAACATCAAGATGGAGAACAAAACCAATTTTAAGACGTGCAGATATTGTATATTAGAATAAATAGGAAAGCTATCTGGATTACTTTAGGTCAGTCTCTCTCAATTTTAGTCCTGCCTCATAAGGTTGTTGTAAGCAAATTAGGAGACAGGAGCATTAGGAATACAGCACAACTGCAATAATTAAATAATCTCATTCATTTACAAAAGTTTTGTATTATAGCAATAGATCTATATTAAATCTTATACATGTTCAGCATATCATAATTTATATTTTCTTCAACTGCTTTTGTGCACATCAGTTTCCTATTAAGATTCCAACAGCAAATCAAATAAAAAACCTAATAGGAGCTTTCAGTCTGATGTGCTCTGATCTAAAGAATCACAGAAGTTAAGAGTTGACAGATCTTGGAAATCGTCACCCAACTCTTTCCCAGTGCAAGAGTTCACTACTACCACATCCCAGGCTCTGTTTAAATATCTCCAGCAAGGAAGAATTCACAATCTTTGAGCAGACTTTTCCTTTATCGTACAGCTATCGCTGTTAGAAAATTTGCGGATTTTGCAAGCACAACTGTATGTTTTCAATTATTTTTGTGTGCAGCACTATATTAAATAGGGAAAATGAACCTACAAGATAGGAAGAAAGGAAAGAAAGAAGGAAGGAAGGAAGGAAGGAAGGAAGGGGAAAAAGCTTCATCTTAGCATATGGTTCTCTTCTAGTTTAGATATTGTTGAACTATTACGATCACTCTAGATTTTTGTGTAAGCACTCATTTAGTTCCCTGTCCAAAATGAATTGAATCTTGGATTTTTATTTCATTCACTAGGATGCTTTTAAGATGTTATACAAACCACAGAAGTTTTGTTTTGATTTTGATATTTATTTTGATTTTGTATTATTTTATTTGCTGTTTATGAAGCATTCATAATATCTCTATAAAACAGTGTAAATGTCTAAAAAGAAGTGAACAATATATTTTATTCCCTAACACTGCACAGCAAGAAAACAATCCTGATTGATTTTGTATAATCTCCTGACATCCCTGAGAAGTCCATTTTTCTGCAACTACACAAAACCAAAATAATTGGAAGTGACAGCACAAAAATATCTGGTTTCATATTTATAAGTTTAGAGAAACAGAAATAGTTGTTTTTATTTTGCTCAGAGTATTGTTCATTCTTTCCTCCTGGCCTACACAATATTTTTCTTTCCCTATGGCTTCGGATAAATAAAGGCATGTATCTGGCAATCAAAATTGCACATATAAATCAAAACATTAAAATCTATTTCCTGTAAAACAAAGTATTATATAACATTGTAATGAATAACTGATTCATTGAAAGATTTTAAAATTTACTACAGTATCTTCCATAAACAAGAATGATTTTTATGGTTAGCAAAATGCCTATTGAAAGGTAACATTCAAAGAAAGTTTTAGGTATCTTAGCAGTTAGAACAATTAATCAGTGGAACGACTTGTTTCCAGAAGTTGTGGGTATTCTAACAGTGGAGGTTTTTAAGAAGAGATTGGACAATTATTTGTCTGAAATGATATACGGTTTCCTGCTTGAGCAGGGGGTTGGACTTCATCTCTTCTAACTCTGTTATTCTGTTGAAAACTCTATCCGCATATCAGTGGTGGGATTCAAATAATTTAACAACCGATTCTCTGCCCTAATGACCAGCAGGGTAGGCGGGGCTCAGTAGTCATGTGACTGGGTGGGCATGGCCAACTCAACGTCACTCAGGTCGATGGGCACTTCGCCTTAACTGTGACAATGTAATAAGGGTTAACCGGAGAGGCAGTTTCTGTAAGCAGGGCAATAAAGATTAGGCTAGAAAAAACACCAGAATGTTGCTTTTCTGCCTTGCTTACAGGATTAGCCCTGTAAAGTGTAAAAAAACAAAAGGAGATTTCTTCCAAGAACTGGTTCTCCAAACTGTTGAGAAACAACCGGTTCTCCCGAATAGGTGCGAACTGGCTGAATCTCACTACTGCCACATATGGTGGAGGCTTCTGCTATGAAATTTTGATCTCTCCTTACTCTTGAACTGAATTTGGACTTTGCACTCTTTTTATATAAAACCATTTAAGTAGGCTTTTGTCAGAGACGTTTGTTTTACATCTTATCTGCTGTTATCTTTTCCTTCATGAATCAATTCTAATCTAAAACTAATGCAACAAAAATATTATTACAATACATTACCATAAAATGTTACTATATACATTACAATAAATATTGATAAAACAGTGATACAATAAAATTAGTACAATAAATATTATTCTATACAAATGTAAGGAAACAAAAAGACCAGAACATATGCTTTCCAGCAGGCTGCACCTAAATTAACACCAGACAAATAAAACAAAAAAACACTAATCAAGGAACTATCAAGGAACAAACCACACCTCCATCAATGCTGGCATGGCAAACTACTGTATATAAACGGAGCAAACCACACATTCGCTAGCACTGATAATGTTATCTGGTTAAGTAATGAAACATCTGCAAGCTAACAACTAAGCTCAAGGAGCACCAAGGACTCCATCGTAGATCCTGCTGTTGAGGTATTTGGAACATCTATTTCGGTTGTCTGTTTGAATTTTAGAAGGGAAGCACTTGGTATGCCATGCCTGAATGAGTGGGAATATAGTGGTTAAGGTGTTAAGCTGGAAACCAGGAGACTGTAAATTCTAGTCTTGCTTTAGACACAAAGTCAGCTGGGTGACCTTTGGACAATCATTCTTTCTCGGCCTAGGAAGAAGCAACGGGAAATCCTGAAATCTTGGCAATAAAAATGCATTGTCCAGGAATGGACAATGTCCCTCCCTCCCTCTCTCTCACACACACAGAAAGCTAGACAAACAGAGTTAGATTGAGTAACTACGGTAAGAAACACCATTGAACATGAGGTTCTCTGAATCTTCAAATGCTGTCTCTAATTATTCATGAGTTTCAATATATAATTCATGCATTTTGTTTAAACTGTTTACACAACTGAATTCCAGAGAATGCTGAATTGATCAGTTGTTATCAACAAAAGAAAACCAAGACTTTTGTTCTCACACCATTACTAACTTTATTAGATTGTTTGCAGACCCTTCTATAAAAAAATAGAGATTACAGTTCTTATTTCAAATAACAATTCTGCTATTGTTTATATCAGCCTTCTCTCCAGATGTTTAGGACTTCTCAGAGTTGGGACGAATGCCAAGCATCAGATACTGATGTTGCTTCATCAGTATCTGCAAGTGGGAGGAGCGAATATCTCTCTGCATCAGGGTACAGCCCAGGGGTGGGTTTCTCGCCCCGTTCCAACCGGTTCGGCTGGAACGGGGCTGGTGGCGTCCTCGTGCACGCGCGCAGTGCACACATGCGTACTAGCGCCTGTGCGATGCTCCAGCTGCTCCTGGAGGATCGCGCAGGCGCTGTATGCGTTCTGCGCATGCGTGGAAGCGCAGAACTCATCAAAACCGGGTAAGAAACGCGGGTGGGCGGGTGGATCCTCCAGCGTTCCCGGAAGTTACTTACTTCCGGGTTCGCCGACCAACCGGTTCGCGGGGACTGCCGCAAACCGCCTGAACCCCTGGTACAGCCCTTTCCAGTAAATATCCAGTAAGAGTGGATAGAAGTAGTATCTTTATTTTCCACACTATTTGTGAGCTTCTAAAACGTTTCTGCCACCCCCACCCCCGGTTTTACTTTATTAAATAAAGTGGTGGACACATTTCTATAGGTTGCATTACAATTTAACAAGATACAGTAATTATTTTCTAAACTGAGCAAAAAAAACAATTTAGCATTTAAAAGCTATGGTATGTACTAGTTAGCTTAAATATATATATATATATATATATATATATATATATTATATATTATATATATATATATATATATATATATTTACATAATTGTATATATATATATATATATATATATATATATATATATATATATATATATATATATATACATAATTGTATATATATATATACATAATTACAAATAATATTTTAAGATATATTAACAGTTTGCAGTGTTAAACACACCAACACCCAGGCTAGTTGAGATTTGCAGTCCATCTGGTCCAGTTTCTTATTTCCACAATGACCAGTTAGCTGCTTTTGAGAAACTTGTAAAAAGACAATTGTTTTTTTTCTTTTGCTTCATATTAGAAACTCACTGTCTCAATTATATTTCCTTTGAGTTATTATGAACCTGTCTTCCTTCCTGAATTTGTATAAATTCTTTTAACTCACCTAAGGTAGTGGCCATTGTCTTACCTTCAGAACAGTAGTGGGTTTCCATATTTTTTACTACTGGTTCGCTCACATGCGATGCTTCTGCACATGGGCAGAAGCGTCCGGATGGGTGAGTGGAGCTTCCCGCCGCCGCTACTACCGGTTTGGCTGATCCGGAAGCAACCCACCTCCGCTTCAGAAACCAGTTTCTAAGCAGTCCAGTTTGCAAACTGACCAAGGGACTCGAACTATTACATGTAAAACCTTTCCACAATAAAATATAATTTATTTTCTTGTCCTAAATCTGCTAACACTCAATTTATGGCTTAGCAAAAGTCAAGGCAGAGCCAGTCTGTCTCAAAGTGTAACCATTTGACTTTTCTGCTGATAAGAAAGGAGGAACAGTTTTGCTTTACAAAATCACTTTGAAGAGGCACTTCTACTGCCTCTGAAGCAAAATATCCTTGTTGAGATCTTCAGTGCCCCATGAATAAGCCTCGGATGTGACTTTGTTTTATGCAACAAGTCCTGGTAGAAATAATTGCAATTTTTACCCCACTATGTATAAGTATTTATAATTTTATAATCCCTATCACATGTATCCTTAGTTGTCGTTTTTCTTTTTAAAACTAAGAATTCCAATAGGTCCTTTTTCTTAAGGATCAAAATATCACTTTGACATGAAGCAGCCAGAAAGTATTTCAGTACAAATGCACCATCAGTTTATATCAATGTCAAACAAGAACTACCTCTATTGGAAGGAAGGAAGGAGAGAAGAAAGAGAAGAAAGGGGGGAAGGAAGGAGGGAAGGAAGGAGGGAAGCAAGGAGGGAAGGAAGGAAGGAGGGAAGGAGAGAAGGAGAGAAGGAAGGAGGGAAGGAGAGAAGGAGAGAAGGAAGGAGAGAAGGAGAGAAGAAAGGAGGGAAGGAAGGAGAGAAGGAAGGGGGGAAGGAAGGAGGAAAGGAAGGAGAGAAGGAGAGAAGAAAGGAGGGAGGGAAGGAAGGAGGGAAGGAGAGAAGGAGAGAAGAAAGGAGGGAGGGAAGGGGGAAGGAAGGAGGGAAGGAAGGAAGAAGAAGTAGGATTGTTGTATATTGTCAACTGTAGGGGAGAAAAATTGTTACAAATACATATTATTAATAACAGTTATGAGATCATATAATTGTGAATGTATATATGAGAAATAAAAAATTTAATTTTTTTTAAAAAAAACTACCTCTATTAGCTGTTCTGGTGGAACTAGCAGAATGAATTTCCATATTTCATTGATTCCATACATCAATAAAAGTCATTTCTACATTGTGTCATGCTTTAAAAAAAATACTAGGAATTAAAAGAGAAAGATGAGTAGGACATCTGCTGGCAATACACTGTAATTAGAGATACTTAAATCTACTTCATTTAACTGCATATTTTCCTTTTCTAGTCTGTGAAAATGAGTGCATCTAGAGTACCTACTGTTTATGTTAAATGATGCTTAATAAACATCCTTGTCACCAATGAAGTTCTTTAGTCAGATGTTATTATGTGCAACTGCATAAAGACACATGTGGATGTCAGCGCAAAAGACATATGTTTGTAGTAATTAATTGCTTTAGAAAACAAATGTATTAAAATAAATTCATTTTGGAGAAATAAATGAATACAAAATGCATATTTAAGGAAAAGTTCTACCCAAAGTACAAGTATACATGTTCTTGTTTTAAAAAATATAAAGAAATTAATATGTGGAAATGAACCAAATTTAATCTACATGTTCCGAACCCCAAAAAAATATATTAGATAGAAGTCTTAACAATCTTACAGTCACAGATTATTATGCAAACTCACATAGTGGTTGTATGTACATGATCCACTTAATCAGGGTTAATCAAAGTTTACTTGATCCTTTTCTTATATTCACATGACTTGCTTAACCGTACACTAACCACATCCTATCTAATCACTATTCAATAAAACTGCCTAAAGACCTTTTTCCCCCCCAGTGATATAAAAATATGAATTAAATACTTAAGGTAAAGAAAGATAAGGAAAACACAAACTATATAACTATGCAATAATATAAATGATCACTTGAAGCTAAAAAGTATATAAACATATCAATAAAGCAACATTAGGACCACAGACAGATCATAAATCATTAAACCATGTCCAAATCTTTCATTTGCTGTTGAAAAGATTATAATGCAAGTTTGGAAAAAAAATCCCTTCGGCAGCAGGCATTTTTCAGCGAAATGAGGTTATAACTGAAAAAGTCTCTCCATTGCAGCTACCACATCTTAGTAATTGAGAGGGATGAGTACTAAATTGTAACTACAGTTTGAGAAATTTGGGGTGGGGGGAATGTTGCTACCAGCTATATAGAATAAGACAGTGTTTCTCGACCTTAGCGACTTTAAGTCCTATGGACTTCAACTCCCAGAATTCCCCAGCCAGCTCTGCTGGCTGGGGGATTCTAGCAGTTGAAGTCCACAGGACTTAAAGTTGCCAAGGTTGAGAAACACTGGAATAAGATCTTCTTGAACAATTTGAACATTAAAACAATACTTTGATAATGGCAACAGATTGCCAACTCAAACCCTAATGGGATTGTAGTGACCAGCATTTTTACTGGCTGTTGTTCCACATCAGCTGAAATTTCTGGATCATTTTCGAAGTATCATGTAATAAGTTAACAAAAGATAGATAACTATTAGTTACTCTGTCCAGATTGGTCCATAAAGTGGTCTTTCTACTAGCCTAATAAAAATGAGTAATGATACTAGTAACAAAGATAGATGTTAAAAATAAATGCCCTGTATACACAGAAAGAAAGGGACGTCACTTTTGATTTGTTTTCTGCAAGGTATTAGCATTCTTGTATTCTTCTCTTGTCTGTTTGTTCATTCTGATTTGAAGCGTTCCAATCAGGCAATTTTGGTGCTTTTAGTAGAAGGAAAACACACATCCAATAGAAATTGGTGAACAGATATTCGATAATTTCAATGATGGTAATCATACTGGCTCCACAAAATAAGCCCAGCTGACCACCAATATCAGCTGTAACAAAAGCAACAAATTTATTCATCTAGTGTTTTTAACTGCAACTCTATCCTTATTTAGTCAGAAATAACTTCATATTGGAGTCAATATAATTTAATACTATATATTACTATATATGTTAATACTATATATTAACAACTTGATCTCATGTGCATGTAAGAGCCGAGGTGGCACAGTGGTTAAATGCAGCACTGCAGGCTACTTCAGCTGACTGCAGTTCTGCAGTTCGGCTGTTCAAATCTCACCGGCTCAGGGTTGACTCAGCCTTCCACCCTTCCGAGGTGGGTAAAATGAGGACCCGGATTGTTGGGGGCAATATGCTGAGTCTGTAAACCGCTTAGAGAGGGCTGAAAACCCTATGAAGCGGTATATAAGTCTAACTGCTATTGCTATTGCTATTGCACAGAATATACTGTGTTAAATTTATAGTTCAGAATGAAAATGCATGTCAGCTGACCATTTTCTCCATATTGACATAGTATCTAACATGGAGATATGATACTGGCCCCTCAGTCCTATGAACATATTTGATGTTAATGAGACCAAAACGTGATAAAAACATATTCACCATAGGCCCGTAGATTTTATATATTTCGCCCATCCTTATATTTTCATCTATTTTTATATTAGAGTTGATTATAAGCAAATTGAAATAAAATAAGAACCATAAAGCTAATTACATATTATTCAGCCTTATCTGAACTAGCAATACCAGATCTAAAATGTAATTATAGACGACTTACCTAACAGTTCTGATACACTCAGTGCCTTCTGTTGCTGGGTCATTTTGTAATTCAAATTGTGGTATTTAATGTCAATATATACAAGATTATTCCTAAGGGTTATAAAGATACTGTGTTGTTATCAATTTAGCTATGCCTTTCTTTCTACAGATAGAAAAAAAGTCAATTAATAGCCGACCAAACACTTTACCTGTAATGCAGAGGTGGGTTCCTACCAGTTCGCATCTATTCAGTAGAGCCGGTTCGTCAAATCTACCAAACCGGTTAGAAGAGGTTCCACCAGTGGACCTGGAAAGCAGGCCACACCTACAGAAGAGGTTCCAAAAAAATTTGAAACCCACCACTGGTCCTTGGATATGATTATTCTACACTATCATGCTCATATTTATAAAACTCAGTGCCTCTGTGAAAGGTAAGGATGACTACTGCGTTTGTGGTGCAATCAGAACATTGTGTGTGTTGAAGTTATTTTAACGCAAACCAAAGATGCCTTTTAAAAAACAAGTTTACATCATATTCTTATGCATGTCAGTGCTATGTGTGAGGTAATTTAAGGTGGTTCTGACAAGTGTCGTCGGCATCTTTATATCTGGTCACATGGGCGTCAAGCCACTTCCATCCGGTCACATGGGCGTCAAGCCACTCCCACAAAGGAGGCCACACCCACAGAGTAGGTTCGAACAATTTTTGAAACCCACCACTGCTGTAATGTATTTGTTGTTTGGTCAGTAAGTTGTATTTGACTCTTTGTGACCCTATAGAGGGCACGGAATATGTCCCTATCCTCTACTGTCCATTGGAGTTTGCCAAATTCATGTTCATTGAATGAAACCTTTTACGTTTCAGTGGCTTCTTATACCCAGTTTTTCAGATCACAATAAGTCTCCGAATTGTGAGAAAAAGTAGACAAATAATTTGGACTAGGAAATTGTTGCTGCTGCTGTTTTACATCATCAACCTAAGACATTTTGATGCCTAGATGGATCAGCTTCTTCATATTAACCCAATCAAGGCATATATCATCAAAATAAAGCAGGTTTTGGAATGAGAAGGCAAATCTCACATATTCCTCCCTACTCTGGCATCAGAAATCAAATCATCAGTGAAATAATTATAATATGTTCCTGAGGCTGATGGGCTTAGTTAATATAAGTTGGAAGACAGAGGGAGGGGGAGAGAGAGGGAGGGAGGGAGGGAGGGAGAGGAAGAGAGAGGCAGGGAGGGAGAGAGGGAGATGCCTAATCCAATCAATTGAGGATTTTAATTAAAATGAAAGCTATCTGGCAGGCTTTGAATATTATTCTGTTAAAATTGGTTATTAAAATGAAAGAATTATATATTTCTAATTCCAAACTAATAGTTTTTCTAAATTTTGAATTCAGAGCCATTACATTTTATTTTATTTTTTTATGTGTAGTGAGAATTGGTAGTATGAAGTTTCTATTGCTTTTTGATGTTTTGCCATCAGTGACCAAGAGATTTAATAATATTTCCTAAGGGGTGTGTGTGTGTGTGTGTGTGTGCATGCGTTCGTGCGCATTCAAATGCTGAAATTATGGTCAATTATATACTCTTGAAAGTATATGCATATATGTCAATATGTATTTGTTCAATTTACATGGCTATTCATCTGCCATAGCAATCTAAATCTAAAAATACAGTAGTGCCTTGGTACTCATCGTTAATTGGTTCTGGGAGGTGTCATGAGTACCAAAAAAGATGAGGACCAAACAAATATTTCCCATAAGGAAATGTAGTGAGTCACAAGGCAGTTGACACCAAAAAGTTCTAGCTTGTGCATTGGGCATCAAACAAAAGTTGAGTACCAGCACAAAATTTTCACATCAAAATGCTTTGAGTACTAAATTCGAGCACTTGAGTACCAAGGTACCACTGTACATTAAAACAATATTTTAAAACCTATGAAAGCAACTGAGATAAAAAATATCTATAAACAATTCAAATTCAAATCACAACAGGGAGGTTCCAGCAAATTAGCCTAGATATTTTATATTTTAACAGTTTTGTTCTTTGACTGTAGATTCTTAAATAATAAAGAAATTACCTATTTCCATAGTAAATTACCATAGTATAGTAATCTATACAGTTAGTAACTATGTTAATGTGAATGACATTGATATGGAAATGCTGTAATTATTGGAACTATATATTGCTTTTTAATTTGAAAGATATTTAACAAAGTTTTAAAATTAAAAAAAAAAGAAATTACCTATTTTTTGCCTAGTTCTGAAAATTCAGGATTCATTAATGCAACAATTCCATTCTTAAGTAACATTTTCTCTTTAGAACAGTCTTACAATTACTTAATGTCTTTGCTAATGGACCCCATTTTTATGATTGTTGCCACAATAGATATGCTAATATTCTATACCTATAGCTCACAGCTATATTACTTTTTTACTTTTGTTTTTTTAATCAATGGATGACAATTAGATGACCATTTATAATGTTTATAATGTTTGCTTATTAATATGTTTGCTAGATTCATGTTGGTTAAGTACTTGGGAACAGAAATATTTTCCTGTCCTTTGTCAAGCTTCACTGAGTAATTGCAAGATAGAGCTCCATTTGTGGACAATCAAATATCAGAATAAATTAAATAAAAATGTTGATAGGAAACTCAGTCTGCAAAAAAGATCCATGGCACTCCTGTTTTTGATATAAAGCAAATACAGCTTTCGATCACAGCAATGACAGAGCAGGATGCTTTTTCTAGAATGATGTTTTCAATCTTTTCCACCCCTGAATCTTCACACTGATTCTCTTCTCCTAAATCAATCATGCAATAATCTGCACAGCACTTGATTTTCTGCTTTTAGCAGAATTAACAGTTCTTGGGTTATATCAGTAAATAAGAATGCAACAATGGGATTAAACTGAGAAAAGAGTTAAATATATCATCTTTCAAAGCACATAATTCTAATACAATTTGGCAAAAAAAAAAAACACCAGTTTGGCCTGTAGTCCTTTCAGGGACTAATAAAAATGTAGACTAGCCCAAAATATTACCAATATGTATATAATATCAAGAGCAGGGGTGTCAACCCACGGCACCATGTTGTCATGACGTGACATCATGACTTTTCCCCCTTCGCTAAAATTGGGGTTGGGCTGTGACACATCCGGCCCACAGGCTGTGAGTTTGACACCCCTGATCTAGAGAATAAGGAGCAGCTGAAAACATTTATTTACATCCAGTTCCTTTTTCCATTAGAGATCCAGGGACAGATCATACTGAGAAAGAGCTGCCAGGTGGCATCAACTTCATGATAAGATTTAAGGGTCTTTATCTACAGATGAAAAAAAGTCAATTTTTCATATTAAAAGAAAGGTAAAATGTTCGCCTGGTACGTCAGTTGCGCCCCTTTCTGGATCGGGATGCTCTGTGCACAGTCATCCATGACCTCGTCCTTTCTCGCCTGGACTACTGTAACGCTCTCTACATGGGGCTGCCCTTGAAGAGTACCCGGAAGCTTCAACTGGTCCAGAATGCAGCTGCGCAGGTTGTCATGGGGGCATCCAGGTCTCCCCTGTTACACGCCTTTTAGGTGGCCTGCACTAGTTGCCGGTTGTCTTCCGGGTGCGATTCAAGGTACTAATTATGACCTTTAAAGCGCTCCATGGCTTAGGCCCAGGGTACCTGCGAGACCACCTACTGCCACCGGTAGCCTCCCATTGTCCAGTGCGATCCCACAGAGTTGGCCTCCTCAGGATGCCGTCGGCCAGACAGTGTTGGCTAGTGACCCCCAGGGGGAGAGCCTTCTCTGTGGGAGCGCCTTCCCTCTGGAATGAGCTGCCCCCGGAGCTTTGTATAATCCCCGACCTCTGGTCCTTCCGACGCGCCCTAAAAAGTTGGCTTTTCCAGCAAGCCAGCCTCGCCTGAACAAAACAAATCAAATGATTGATTACTGTTAATTTTAATTTTAATTCTTTAAAAAAAATGTGTCATTGTCAATTTTAATTGAGTTTGGGTTATCCTATTTAATTTCTTTTTAACTCTTGTATTATGTGTTTCTTTTAATGTTGTACGCTGCCCTGAGTCCTTGGGAGAAGGGCGGCATATAAATCGAATAAACCTAAACCTAAACCTAAAAATGTTCTTGAGTAATCCTGGTAAATGCATGACTATATCCAAGCTACTTTCTGGAACATGCTTGATTTGCTATTAGTTTTATCAGGTCTTTCTTATTTCTTTTGTCTCCTACAAAAGTACTAACCAAGCCAAGCTTTGCATAGTTTCTAGACCCAATAGGATTAAGCAGGTGCTGCACAAGGAGTGAAACTAAATCTGAAATCTCTCCATGGCTTGACGCTATGATAAAAAAGAAAAATACCTGGCATATTCTGGTTTTTTCTTCAGCTTTGCAGATAGGAATTTGAGGCCTTGTTCACTTGCAAACGTAGAATACGAGATGGTGATTGGGTAATCTGTTTCTTCACATGGTACTGGACATGTGGAATTATGTGTTCCTACTGTACATAATCCCATGAATTCTATTTTATCTAAAATGGAAAAAATAAATATTATATACACCCAGAGGGAGAGACACTAAATTATCTTTTTGTTTGGCTTATCTTCTTAGATAATAGATGCCTTATCCAATGCAGGATTTTAAACTAAAAGTGTAAACTTAATTCAATCAATCAGAGTAGAGTTGCATTTCACATGTCCAGTATCCAGCGGTGGGTTCCTACCAGTTCGCACCTATTCGGTAGAACCGGTTCGTCAAATCTACCGAACCGGTTAGAAGAGGTTCCACCAGTGGACCCAGAAAGCAGGCCACACCTACAGAAGAGGTTCCAAATTTTTTTGAAACCCACCACTGGTCCTTGCATATGATTATTCTACACCTTCATGCTCATATTTATAAAATTCAGTGCCTCTGTGAAGGGTAAGGATGACTACTGCGTTTGTGGTGCAATCAGAACATTGCGTGTGTTGAAGTTGTTTTAACGCAAACCAAAGATGCCTTTTAAAAAACAAGATTACATCATATTCTTATGCATGCCAGTGCTGTGTGTGAGGTAATTTAAGGTGGTTCTGACAAGTGTCATTGGCATCTTCATATCCGGTCACGTGGGCGGCAAGCCACTCCCATCCAGTCACATGGGCGGCAAGCCACTCCCACAAAGGAGGCCACACCCACAGAGTAGGTTCGAACAATTTTTGAAACCCACCACTGCCAGTATCTTATTAAAAACCTCCAGTGGTGAACTTCTGAAGGCAAGCTGTTTAACTGTTTTCTTTAATTATAGGTTGCATCTCTCCTTGATTAGTTTCCACCCATTGTTTCTTATCCGGTCCTCTGGTGCTTTGGAAAATAAATTGACCTCATTCCCTCAAATACTGGAATACTACTATCATGCCCTCCCCCAATCCTTCTTTTCTCTAGACTAAGCCAAACCTAAATCCTGCAACTGTTCTTCAAATGGTTTAGTCTCCAGGCCTTTAATCATTTTAGTTGCTCTTCTTTGCACTGTTTCCAAAGTCTCAACATCTTTTTTATAATATGGTAACCAAAACTGGATGCATTATTCTAGGTGGGGTCTTACTAAGTCTTTATAAAGTGGTACTAAATAGTTTACTTGATTTTGATTCTGTCTCTGTTTATACAACCAAGGATTGTATTAGCTTAATTAATATATAATTAACAAATTAAAGTAAAGATTTTTTTTACATATTTTAAGGAGAACTTTAACCATTTTTGTTTATAATTCCTGTCTGTTCCCCACACTTCCTAGAGTTGGATTCCAGAAGGGTCCTATTTATTTACAAAGTTAATGTTAGCATCCTTATTTAGTACAGCCAGGTCTAATTAAAACTTATTTTGATAAAACTAATATCTTTCTCTTTATTTTATTTTACATCAATAAAATATTCACTGATGTTCAACTGCACTAGTTTGTGAATCTCACAAGATTGGTGGGGGAACCCAGGTCATATATCATCATTCACCCAGTGGCCATATTATCATGTCCATATCTTAGTGATCTAAGTATAATTTGGTACAGCTACAGTGCAATTTTTGAACCAGTTTTAGTTTTGTGATATTTATTGGTTATACTCACACAAAGCAGGAGAAACACAGCTGTAAAATTTCTCCAAGTCACATTCTGTGCCGTTTCCTTTTCAACAGGTGCATGGAACAGTTGCAGCAAATGAAAATTAGCAATATAAACAAAACTATGAATAGCACTTTCAATCTTATATTTCCATTCATCTAACAATGCAGCTTTATATCCACTCACAGGACATTTATAACATCTCTTTATATAGGAGAAAGAAGAAAATAACAGTATTTAGATTAACCTAGTCTATTGATGAATCAAATGGCAATTTCAGCCATTCTTTCTAGTACTTGTATCTCCTTTTAGGTTTTCCCTGAAAGTGGTATACAGAGAAGGTCTATATGTAGCAAAAATAGAATGTCCACTCTCTCCATAGCATAGGTATAATCACTGTTGCATTAATTATGATTTGTCACATTTATATATTTCTATTTTGAACCCATTTGTATTTTAATCTAAATGTATTGTAACCTCTGCTTTTGAACATCTTGGTAACTTTTTCTCCAATCATGATTCCTACAGTATTATTGGAAATTTTTTTTAACCCACACCCTTTGCAAAATAAGAAGTAATGTGTCAAGTTGTACCTGGCAGCATAAAAGGTAAACATCCACAGTACTTTTGTATAAGGTGGCCCTTGCATTCTTGTAGGCATCCATATGTACTGTAGATTTGATGATGCTGAAGCTTAATGTTTGGGTTGCATTCTCCCCAAGGGTATTCTTGGATAATTGTCTAATGTGAAAAAAAGGAAGTTTTATTTTGAACAAATGGCATCAATTTTAATGGCAAAGTATTGATGAAACAACTTTTAAAAATTAAACCCAGAAAAGTAATCACTGTAAAATGAACATTTTTAGCACAAATCATCTTCAAATACAAAACACAACTGAATACACTGTGAATTATATTCCTGGGTTGAAATAAATAAAAGCATTTTGCTTTATGGCAGAATCAAGGTCCTATCTCAATGTAACTTTTAAGGGATCCCTTTTCGTATCCCTTTTACCCTCTAATCCCCTAATCTTATTTGTCCCTATTTTTTTCCAAAAGCAGTTCATTATCAGGATTGAATTTGATTTAACAATGAAGATCAACAATTATTATTGTAGACTAAACCCTAAAGCTCCGTAATCTTTTAAAAACATGTTTATATAATTGTTACATTAATCAGATTTATATAATCCTAAAATTGATATACATGATTTTTAAGGCAGTTATTCAATATTTCTATATTCCATTTTAATGCCAATGATGTTATAAATGTATATGGTAATACCATCTTTCACCTTTAGTCTTCCCCATCAAATTGTTACTTATATTCTATTATATAAAAAGAACGCGGAAAATTATATCTGTTAATATTACCCCTAAATCAGGTCACTGTTACTAATCCTAATATATAAAGGTGTATATTCTTATTTCTTCCTCTATAAATTTCTAATCAGGCCATCATTATATTAGAAAAAAGAAGAAAAAATATATAGTAATTTCTTTCTATTCATCGTTTTAATATTTCAATTCCTATTCATTTTTTGCCTCCCATATTCCTGTCTTGGATCTTTATCTTTATCAACATCTGTATCTTCACCATTCAGACTGAATATTTCTCCCATCTCTATCCTCCTAATCTGCCAGGTCTCCAGAATATCTACCCACGCCCCTACCGCCCTTTCAAAAGTATCTTCCCAGTTATCTGATTCCATTTTTAAATTTCTTAATGTACTTTTCCCTTGGTTTATTTCATCAATCATTATTATCTTTATCATCTTCTCCTTCCCATCTTTTTGTTTTGTTTGCTGGCTTGTCTGTTCTGTCTTTTCTTTCATTTTTGTCTGCTATTTCCTCTTTCCTGGACTCTTTTATCTTCATTCATCATCAATTGTAGCATATTTTCTATTTTCCCATGTATGCTTTGCATTATGTACTTCATCTCTCTGTGATTCTTTTCCTTAGTACCCCTAATGGTTTGAAACATCAACACCATTTCTCTTGAAATCTCACTCCTTTCCCCCTGATGAAGCATCTTGTATTAACTTAATAAGTCCCACATACTGTATTTTATTATTGATCGCTTTAAAATGTAGAAAATAAAATAATATTGAACCTAATTTTGAATATCAAATGCTAATACTTACTTTTACCTGTTGAATCGCAGCATGGGCATGCATTCCCACTGGTGTAAAGACACCTAAACCATCAAATCGGGGAGGTTCTTTAGGTGAATGGATAGCAAAGGTTATGCCAGCATCAACAAAACCAAGATTAGGATCATCAGTGAACTGACCCTAATAAGAGTATTTAGAGAAAGACATAGTAAAATAAATGGGATAAATTCCATGTCAGTGATCTATTAATTGCTCTCCTGCAAAATGATCTACAGTGTTGATGAATTAAAACGAAACAACACAAACTGTATAGCTATGAAATATTGCTATATTATGTAATATGGCATTTTTATAATTAATTATCCTTCAACCATACTGGTTAAGATTGCCATTCTATATACACATACTGGACAGTGGGTCCAATTAGGTCTGAGCACTCATACATTTTAAATAATTATTTAAATGATTTTATTACTTTCTCAGTATAAATGCCAAAGCTTTTACTAAGCGTTTGGTCACTGACCAAAAGTTCAAACAAAAGCAAATGTAAAATATACACATTTTAGGGTAATCTTAGGTTTATGTCTTTGTGACTACTGTACAAATGATCATGCGGACTTGAGCTACATATCTTGGAATCTGGACTGCAAAATGAAGTGAGCGATGTTTCAGAATTACCCAAATACAATAAAAACTGACATGAAATTAAACAATGGAAAATGCCTTTATAAAAAATGTAGGTTAAAGCATACAATCTATTGCTTCTAATACTTGACAACTGCAAGAATCGATTCTCTCATCACAAACATCTGGTAGAAACCAATATGTTATTAAAGTCATTTAAACGATGGCATCATGTTGCACATGATATCATTAGTGCCCCCTGATCCCAACTTTGATTTTTCTCTCATGACTTTCTACCTTTGGCAAGGAAATAGCAAACAAATTATAGCAATTTACTAATCAGGGGAGTTTCAAAAAATAGTACATTCATGAGAATATCTCTACCTGTTTGACATCAAAAACCAAACTGAGGCCTCTTCCAGAAAGGCTAACTCTTCTTCTTGTAGGAAAGTTAATATGATTAAAAGTAAAGCAGTTCCCATATTCAGTAAAGACATGTGCAAAGTCCTTCCATGAAGAAAAAAACAAACACATGAAAAATGGAGTTAGTA
Organism: Thamnophis elegans; assembly: GCF_009769535.1. NCBI lineage: Eukaryota > Metazoa > Chordata > Lepidosauria > Squamata > Natricidae > Thamnophis > Thamnophis elegans. Next base: position 58,651,343 of record NC_045549.1, read on the forward strand.
TTTTCCCATAGACTAAGGTGACCAGATTTTCAGATTGGAAAAGAGGGACGCCCTTGACCGGGGGGGGGGGGGGGCTTGATTAAAAAAAATTTTTTTTGTCAAAAGGTCACCCCAGGACACTGAAACCAGCATAAATACGAATCTGTTGCCAAACAAAATTTTGATCACGTGACCATGAGGATGTTGCAACGGTCGCTAAGTGTGAAAAATGGTCATCAGTCACTTTTTTCAATGCCATTGTAACTTTGGTCACTAAATGTTTTCCCCCTCCTCGAGACTCCTCACTTCTTCCTTCATTCCTCTTGCTTATCTACCTTCACCTTATCTTCTGCTCTTTCCCTCTCTTCCTTCCTTTCTCCTTCCATCCTCTCTTCTTTCCTCACTCACTCCCTTCCTCTTTTTTTCTCTTCCTTCCTCCTTCCATTCTTCCAGCTTCATTTCTTTTGCCTATCTACCTTCTCTGTCTTTCTGCTCTTTCCATTTCTTCGCTTCTGTTCCTTCCTTCTTCCCTCCTTTCCTATTTCTTCCTTCTTCCTTCCTTCTGCCTATCTACCTTCACCTTCTCTGTCTTTCTACTCTTTCCCTGTCTTCCCCTTTCCTCCCTCCCTCCCTTCTTTGCTTTCTAGTTCCATCTTTTCTTCTTTCCTCTCTCCCTCTTTTTCTTTTTTCCTTCCTTCCTCCTTCCTCTTGCCTATCAACTTTTTTTTATTTTTTTTTGTTACATAGACGACACATACCCACAACAATAAAAACAAAACAAAAAGAAAAAAACCCATCATCACATATAGCATGTCATTTGGTTACAAGTGTTTTAACATTTATCATTCTTATACATTTATTATTTCATTTAATAGGTTATAATATACAGTTTGGGTTGCTTTGTTTACCATCCCTTCCTCCTGTTATAACACCACCTTATTTTCCCTTTCTTTTCTCCCTTCCTCCCTTCTCTACTTTCTTCCTTCCTGCTCTCCTTTCCCTTCCTTCTTCCCTTACCTTTCTCCTACTCCTGCTCTTCCTCTTCCCCTTTCTACCCTCTCTCCCCCTCTTTCTCTCCTTTCCATCCTCCTCTCCTTACCTCTTTCTTCTTTCCATCATCCTTTCATTCTCTCCTCCTTTCTCCCTTTCTCCCAACTCCCTTTCTGGGAGTTGAAGTCCACACACTTTCAAGTCTCGAAGGTGAAGAAAGACTGATCTATCTAATTAATATAATTATTTCTCCCTCTCTTTTTCACTCTCTCTCCAGCGCACACACGCAAATGCATAGGGCAGCCCACCTCACACACAGGTAACTCCGGGCGGCTTACGGGAAGAGGACAGCCGACCACTCAACCACGCGGGGGGGGGGCAGGATTTCGCCAAGAAAAGTTAACTTTCCTGCGAAAGGGGCCGGCAGCCTCTCAGCTGTTCCCGGCCGGGGAGACCTCCCCCCACTTCCACTCCTGCGACCCTCCTCCCGCCTCCTCGGAGCTTCAAGCAAGCTAACTGGGAAGGCCGGGGAAGAAGAAAAAGCGGCGGCGCGGGGGCGTGGCAAAAGCCCAGCTGCCGTTTCTCTTGCTGAGGGCGGAAGGGGAGGAGGAGGAGGAGAAAGTTAAAGTGGCAGCCCGATCCCTTCAGCAGCCGAGGAGGGAAACGTGCGTTTTGACAGGGCTTGCACAGTGCTGTGCAAGCCCTGCCAAAGTGTCCATTTCCCGGGCGGGCTGCCGTTTCTCTTGCTGAGGGCGGGAGGAGGAGGAGGAGAAAGTTAAAGTGGCGACCCGATCCCTTCAGCAGCCGAGGAGGGAAACGTGCGTTTTGACAGGGCTTGCACAGCGCTGTGCAAGCGCTGCCAAAGTGTCCATTTCCCGGGCGGGCTGCCGTTTCTCTTGCTGAGGGCGGGAGGAGGAGGAGGAGAAAGTTAAAGTGGTGGCCCGATCCCTTCAGCAGCCGAGGAGGGAAACGTGCGTTTTGACAGGGCTTGCACAGCGCTGTGCAAGCGCTGCCAAAGTGTCCATTTCCCGGGCGGGCTGCCGTTTCTCTTGCTGAGGGCGGGAGGAGGAGGAGGAGAAAGTTAAAGTGGCGGCCCAATCCCTTCAGCAGCCGAGGAGGGAAACGTGCGTTTTGACAGGGCTTGCACAGCGCTGTGCAAGCGCTGCCAAAGTGTCCATTTCCCGGGCGGGCTGCCGTTTCACTTGCTGAGGGCGGGAGGAGGAGGAGGAGAAAGTTAAAGTGGTGGCCCGATTCCTTCAGCAGCCGAGGAGGGAAACGTGTGTTTTGACAGGGCTTGCACAGCGCTGTGCAAGCGCTGCCAAAGTGTCCATTTCCCGGGCGGGCTGCCGTTTCTCTTGCTGAGGGCGGGAGGAGGAGGAGGAGAAAGTTAAAGTGGCGGCCCGATCCCTTCAGCAGCCGAGGAGGGAAACGTGCGTTTTGACAGGGCTTGCACAGCGCTGTGCAAGCGCTGCCAAAGTGTCCATTTCCCGGGCGGGCTGCCGTTTCACTTGCTGAGGGCGGGAGGAGGAGGAGGAGAAAGTTAAAGTGGTGGCCCGATTCCTTCAGCAGCCGAGGAGGGAAACGTGCGTTTTGACAGGGCTTGCACAGCGCTGTGCAAGCGCTGCCAAAGTGTCCGTTTCCCGGGCGGGCTGCCGTTTCACTTGCTGAGGGCGGGAGGAGGAGGAGGAGAAAGTTAAAGTGGTGGCCCGATCCCTTCAGCAGCCGAGGAGGGAAACGTGCGTTTTGACAGGGCTTGCACAGCGCTGTGCAAGCGCTGCCAAAGTGTCCATTTCCCGGGCGGGCTGCCGTTTCTCTTGCTGAGGGCGGGAGGAGGAGGAGGAGAAAGTTAAAGTGGTGGCCCGATCCCTTCAGCAGCCGAGGCAGGAAACGTGCGTTTTGACAGGGCTTCTACAGCGCTGTGCAAGCCCTGCCAAAGTGTCCGTTTCCCGGGCGGGCTGCCATTTCTCTTGCTGAGGGCGGAAGGGGAGGAGGAGGAGGATAAAGTTAAAGTGGCGGCCCGATCCCTTCAGCAGCCGAGGCTAATTCTCTGCACGAACGAGAGCGTGGGGGCAGCGGCAGCCGCCCGCACAGAACTTCCACGCGCTTCACGGGCTTCTGCCGGACGGCGGGAGCCCCGGAAGTGAGAGGAGGTTCTCTGCGGGCGGCTGCCGCTGCCCCCACCCTCTCCTCCTGCCGCGGTGAGCGGAAAATTCTCTGATTAGAATTAGATTAGATTACTCACCAACAAGCGCAGCTGCAACCCCAAAAGACGAAAGGAAAATGGAGACTTGCGCAGGCGTCCTCAGGCTAAGGAGTCCAGCCAATCAGTGAGCTGGTTGGGATGGAAAATTTTCCATCCCAGCCAGCTCACTGATTGGCTGGAGTCCTGGCCAATTAAATCAGTGAGCGGCAGGCTGGGCTGGCTTAAATTTGTAGGTAGCAGATAGAACAGAACGATGAGCCAGCCCAGCAAGCTAGCAGCTGATGGGCGGGAGCTGCCAGCGCCAAAAAAAGCGTGCTTTTTAAAAAAGCGTGCGGGACGCGGGAAAATGCATTAAAAAGCGGGGGTGTCCCGCCAAAAGCGGGACGTCTGGTCACCTTACCATAGACATTTTAGGTGTCAAGTTTTGCTATTACCTGTGGCATTTTAGTATCAGTGAATGAAGAGGTTTGTACTACACAGAGATTTGCAAGTATCTTTCTAATTAAATAATCCTAAAAATTGAATTTGTACTACACAGAGATTTGAAAGTATCTTTCTAATTAAAAAAAAAACCCTAAAGATTGAATTTCAGCTCTGGCTAAAGTTCACTGTTGAAAGTAGGCAATCAGTGCAGATCTCATCATGCTTAAGCTTCCCATCAGTCCCATCAGTGAAATCAATGGATTTTAATAAGGGAGTTTTCAGACACAATGCTTTTATTTAGCATAAATAAAACCAGATATTAATGAAATACAATATGTTTGTGGGAATTGTTTGTTTTGAGCTTTTAAATTTCAGTAAATTTCAGTTTTTACCTTTTGACCTTTTTTGATGGATAAGTGGAATTAATTTTTGACTTAGAATTACACCTTCACTCTGCGAATTAAAAAACTATGGAGTGATTCACTAATGTATCCTCATGTATTGGTGAAACATTGAGAATTTTTTTCCCAACCTTAAGATATATTGAGAGCCAGGTTGGTCTAGTGGTTAAGGCACTAGGCAAGGAAATAGAAGACGTTGAGTTTAAGTTCCACATTTGCCATGTAAGTCATAGGGGTGACTTTGGATCAGTCATTCTCTTTCAGACCAACGCACCTCACACAATTGTTGTTGTGAAATAAGAGGAGAATATGTTCACTGCCTTGAGTTATTTATAAAAAATAATAAAAGCAGGCTAAAATTAAAAAAAAATATTAGCATGTAATATCACATTGCATTTGCTTGGTGCATAACTAACTTTGCATATATAGCCCTTTGCTAAAACTCAAAATATGCATTCTGACAGCCAAACATGTATTCTCTTACCCTGGTAGAAAAACTGTCTTTCAGTTTTCAGACTATATTTTTTCTGACAATATTGCCTTTGAGATTGTTAGATAATTATTTCAGCATTTAGCTAATACATGTTTTGTAAAAATAAAAATGTTACCTTTGGATGGCATTTTTTCCCAAAAAATTCACAACTCAGCAAGGTACTACTGTTGAGATAGAAACCATTATCTCTTGTAAATTCTTTGATGCTGAAATTTTGATTCCCTTGAAAAAAATCTTGTAGTTCTTGACTAAACTTATCATCAGTACTGAACATACGAAGAACTCCTGACACTATGCTCCATAAGAAGAAAACGATGCTCAGATTAGCTACAGCTTGAGTTTGGAACCTATAAGCATAAATCAGAAATGCAAATATAAGTTCTGAATGCTGTAGCCCAAGACTGTCTATATTTATTTCCAAAGCAAAGATGAATTATACAGAAGTTATTTAATTTTACATTGGGTATAATAATTAGATTATATTTAAATAATTTTTATATTTAATAATTAAATATTACAACATTTAACTCATATAAATGTATACAATAAAATTCTAGAATTGTTAGCCTTGATGGTTGTCCAGTTGTGATCTTCACAGCTTAAAATCGTGTAGGACACAAGGAAGAAAATAGTGCCTTACCTGTTCAGATTACAAAATGTTACAGCAGGAAATTCAATCTTCTCCACATATTGAACTACCACTGAGGTTGTGGTGGGCCAGCTGAAATAATAGATGAAACGACAATAAACCTGCCAGGCAACTAGGATAATGGAACCCAAGACTACTACCATCCATAAGATCTTGCGTGTCTTGCTCTTGGTATGAATAAGATTGTGCACCCCATGGAAGGACGTTGAAGTTGCAAACTCATCGTCATATTTCTTCCTTTCTTCCAAAGATGGTAGAGCCTTTCTTGTGAAATAGAGCCTGGCTTTTTCCAGAATTCCTTAACATTTAACAAATAATGAAAAAGTCCATTCAGAATGAGTTCAGTTGAATAAAGGATACAATAAACACCACCTTAATGAAAACATAGTGTGGTCAATTTTCAATTATTTTCTGTATTTATTTTTGGTGTCTACATATTTGGCGTGTGTTTCCAAAGAAATATTAGGGAAAAGGGAAGCAGAGATTAGAGAGAGAGAATCCATGCAAATGTTTTGCCAAAAAACCAAGAAAAATTCTCTGATGATAGTTTATACTAGTTTGTTAAAATATCAATGATAAAGGATGGTATTTTAATGCAGATATATAAGTATTCAGAGATATTTTCCTATGAATATAGCTGTTTTTCTATTATTTCACATTTCTTCTTAATCTCCTCTATAAGTTGCAACCCAAGCCTGTGCCTGATGAATCAGATTTAAGTAACATGGTATTTTCCTAAGTATATGAAAAATTGCAACTGTAGTTTACCTGCATATTGTATTCAAAAGAATTAACTATTCAATATATTCTCAACAAAAAAGTGCTTACAATTTTCATTATGTCCATAAAAATGAATAGTGCTAAACACCCTAATATAACCAGCCAACAAAATGTAATAATAATTACAGCGTACCTTTGCCATGAAAGTTCGTCAACTTTCTAAGCTTCTCCATTAGATAAATATTAGAAGATTCATCTCTAAAACATGGGGAGTTAATTGCTTTTATAACATCAGGAAATGGGTGGGGATTCTATTAAATACACAACAACGTGCAATTTGCCTGTCTTTGTTGCTACACACACACTCTCTCTCTCTCTCTCTCTCACACACACACATACACAAACAAGAAGACTAAATGCATGCATTTAAGCATACAACGTATAATAAAAAAGAGGAGTGACACTTTTTAAATAATATCATAATGAATTAATTACTAGAATATCAAACAAAAAGGCAATGACAGATTTTGAGTAAAGCTCAGTAGTTATGATCAAGCACTAGGTTTTACTTTTTCACTTTTTTTCACTTTTGGAACTTTTTAATGCAGCTGAATAGAATGCTTTGTGTGATTTCACTGCATTGGCTGACAGCTTTTCCTGTGAAAACAGAATGCTCAGCTGTTGCAATTAATATCCAGATTAGCAATTTGATTCACACACATTATTCTTCACAAGGGACCCAATGTCACAATTCTATTAAAGAATCAGTAGAGGTTTGTGTTTTGAAGTATACATTTCCATGTATTCTGATGAAGTTCAGAATCTACTCATAAACATGTGTAGTAGCAATACTGTGTAAAATCCAGTTGGGAGAAAACACACAGCAAATCTGAATAGAGTTACGATATTCTGCATAAACAGGGCTGTTTATTATACAAGAGGAAGCCGGACGGTATGCAGTGATATCACACTTGGTCTTCTTAATTTACCAAATAAACATGGGAAGGGGAGAGGAGCATTGCATTCCAAAATGATGAAAATTCTTAATATCTGTAATTGATTAAAGTTCATGCTGAAGATTACAACTTAATGAAATTAGTGAATGTTATATATTATCATTACTATTTACTAATAAACCCAGTTGTAAATAATTATGAAATTTAACACACTCAAACAATTAAGATGAAAATTCATGAGCATGAATAACACTAGAGGGAGCTCAGTAACTACCCACTGGAATTTCACATGCCTAGCTTCATTCTGGGACACTAAAAATGCAATGGTGATAATTTACATAATCCTGTGGAATAGTCATTATTTGCATTAAATGTATCTTTGTACTGGTGATGGGTAAACCCCTTTTCAAAATAACAGAGGAAAGATGTGGATTTGGTAGCTGGAGAACATGGTATCTGCTCGGTTTGATTTACTATCTGTGATCTTCCCTGAACAACTTAACTATGGTAAATTCATATCTTAATTACTTTTAACTGAGCTAGAGATAGCCATTAAGTTAGCCTTTGTCAAGATGACACATTCCATTGTATTTCATTTCATTCCATTAATTAATGTTGAAATTAATTAAATTATCTGTCTAATTTAGCTTAACTACTTAACTTTGACCATTGGGAATAGTTTATATGTATATATTTGTTAATGTCATTAGCTATTTGCAGTTATGAAATATAGCAGTATGCAAAAAAAGATAAATGCATAATTTCTCGACAAATAATTTAAACATCAAATAGCACCAACAAAATCAGAACTGGCTATTGTATGGCTTCTTTCTCTGGCAACCCCACCTGTCTCAAATTTCCATGGTTTTAATGTAGATTATGTGACTATTCCGTGTAGTTTGACTCTCTGGGGAAAAAAAGACAGAAGAGGTAACATGGGAATTATTGCAAGTAATGTCATAGTGAACAGGCATTGTTGTAAGAAAGCATAGAAAAAGGTGTGAATTGAGTATTTTTTTTTAAAAAAATCCATTTGCGGAGATTCAGGATTTCTAAAAATATATGTTTGCAACTTCTACTTTTCACTTTCTTAACTAAAAATTGTATTCACTCACTATTCATACAACCAGCATACCTACACAATTTTAAGTCTTACTAAATAGGATATGTTGAGTTTCAGAAGAATAAGGACAAAATAGTCAGTGGACATAGCCATATAAATGGTGGCCCCAAAGAACTACAGTTTTCTCATGATGATTTTCCACTACAATGCAATCGCTAGTTCACATGGAAACCATATGCAGTTTTGGGAATGATCTTTTATTTTGAGAACCATTTTCTTAGGCTGTTCTAAAAGTCTTCATTGTGCTACTTTTCCAGATGTTGCATAACCTGAAATCTTCCTGAACAATTTTTTTGTCTCTACAGCCTGCTTTGAGTGAATCCTATGCATTCCATTCTTTAAACATGCCCTTTCACATAAATGCATGATACAAAGCTACATAGTATTATTACACTGTGGCATCATTTAATGATTGGTGTTACAGATAATAATAATGATATACTATTATTTACACACTAATACAAACTATGCATGGTTTTAATTGTAATTTGTTTAAAAATTGCTTAACCTTAATCTAGCAGCAAGCAATATTTCTATAGCTGGGAATTGTATTTTCAATATTTCAAATTCATTTACTCTCTGAAGATAGCTGGGTTTCTGGGTAGTGATATAGCACTATCAGAAAGAATGGGATTTTAGATTATAAGATACAAAATATTTTGTGACCTGGTGGCTAAAAAATATACGACATAATATAATATACTTTAATGGGATATCAAAATAGAGGATGAGATCACCTGCAGAAACATGTGTCAAAATGACTTAATCTATGTTGCATCATTATAATGCAACTTCTATTCCTTTTCAACCTCTGGGCATGTCCTGCCCCATATAAAAGGGATGGTAGATTTTGTTCCATGAAATTGGAATGGTGGTTCCATCATTTTCCCCTTGACTCCCTACAGTGGAATGCATTGTTTAGACCAGGGGTAGTCAACCTTTTTATACCTACCACTCACTTTTGTATTTCTGTTAGTAGTAAAATTTTCTAACTGCCCACCGGTTCCACAGTAATGGTGATTTATAAAGTAGGGAAGTCAATTAAATTAAAAAAAGGAAAGTGCTTCAGTATCGGACAAAACCCCTACCGCTCACCATGAAAGCTGGAATGCCCACAAGTGGGCAGTAGGGACCAGGTTGACTACCACTGGTTTAGACACAGACCCTTGGTCACATCTCCTTCACCCCCAGCTACCTACCTCAGCCCATTTATAGCTAGATTTCCTCCTCCACTGGCAATGGGCCCCTGGCTCTCTTCCTCTTTCCGTTTGTCCTGACCCCTTTGCTCAAAAACTGTTTGACCTGGCTTTTTGGTTGCATGAGTCAAATAGCTGCCAACCAATCGGGTGGCAGGCAGAAGCAATGGTGCTGCAGGGCAGTGTGGAATTGGCAATTGCAGGGGCTGTGGAGTTGCAGCTTGCGATGCAAGATGTTCTTTAAAGTGTAATTTTTCTTTTTAAGTTTTTTTTTGGATTTTGATTTTTAGTATATACATCAACATCAGTGCGGCATCTGGGTATCATTCATTTTGGGACAAATGTCAATAAAAATAATGGTATTTGTTACATTAATCAAACATGAAATGCTAGTATTAATATTTGCTTTAAAGTAGTTATTAATATTTCAATGTTCCATTTTAATGCCAATCACAATATTATTTGGGTTTACATAGTACTGCCTTCTTTCAACCTCTAATCTTTCCCTCTAGTTATTGCTGTTTGTAAAAGCGGCGAACAATTATACAGTGAAAAATTGTAGACCCGAAGGAAAGGAACTAAGGGCAGAAGAGCTAAAGACTTTTTTAAAACATAGAAAATAGGACTTTCAAACTTGGTAGGCGTTGTTTTGGAAAGACATCTTAAAATGCAGGAACTATCTACTTGAATAATTGACTTTGCTTCTAAAAATTGAATTAAACTTGGATTAAATAACTATACATTTGAAACAATGCTGAAACCAATGCTGAAACCTAAGTTAAGGCCGCCACCTACTGATCAATGGAAAATACTTGTGTTGCTAATTCCTTAACTTTCTTCCCTAGCTGCTCATAATCTGTTGTTATTGTTTTCAGGTTCATTGTTGTGTCATTTGTCCCCATATGTAGGAGAAGAAAGAGGTATCCATGTGGTTGATTATTTTAGTAAGTTTCTCAGTTTCATCTTTGAATTTTTGCTCTAGGGGAACAACATACCGGCCTATAAAGATACCCATTTCTTCTGCTACGTAATTGAATGCCCTTCCTTCTCCTTGAAATGTCATTTCTTCTTCTATCCAATTGAATGTCCAGTCTGCAGGTTATAGTTTCTGAGACCACAGTGCATAAACTGTGGTATAAACCACAGTTGAAAAAAGAAAAAGCTAAGGATAAAACCTTTCAGAATGTCTTCTGTAGCTAATGCTTTTGCTATGAGATTTGCTGAACTTTGTCCTTTATTCCTCCCACTGAAAATGAGTGTGTGATTGGATTATTAATATTGCATCAACTGTTATCCGTATTTGCTTAACCTTCAGTTATTTGATCTCCCATTTACTTAAAGCAGCTATTAATTGTAAATGGGGGTTAAATATAAAAGGGCAATGTGTGAGAGGAAATTACAAAATATGCAAGGAACACAGGAAGCACGCGGACACACACTCACACAGACACACAGACACACAGACACTAAGGCATATTTATATGCATTCAAGATAAGATCTGTCTAAAACCCTGTTTTTTATTTACAATATTTACAATAAAACCCCAAGATTTGTATTTACAATATTTTGATCAACATGAAAAACAACAAGAGATTTTGGCAAAATACATCCCAACCCAACCAAAATTGCCAATTCAGGCTACCCATAATTATTTCAGTGAAGAATTAAACAAATATTGTCCTCTGAACACTCCCAGCACATTACAACAGTATTCCATGCCGATGTTTCACAGCTGTTTCCAAAGTACTGTTTTCAATTCTGAGCCATTGCAAGATTTTCTGAGCAATTAGTTTACTGTAATAAGGATCTATAAATTTTCCCAACTCTGAGTGTGTTAAATAGCGCCTCCTCCAATAGCTGGTCACTGCCAAATATAGCCATTTCATGCTGAGCTAGTGGGTTGCTATGCCCTCAGCTGGTCAGTAAGTTCCTGTTTTTCCCCCTTCCAGCTGATATCCAGTTGATGCCTCCTGGCAACTGATTTTCCCAGCATTTCAGCCAGCACAATTCTGCAGTTCACTACTTCTCCCAATGGAGAAGTTTCAGATTCTTTCTAGCTACCTGCCCAATGTATTGGAATGGTTCTCTTCTCTCCAATTCCTGTCCCAAATTTGCAGCATAGGCATTTTAGAACAAAATCTCAGCCTGAATGAATACATTTCTTTTTGCTTCAATAGAACGTGAGAAACCATCACTATTTCATTGCCACAAAGGTTCGATGGACACAAACAGAAAAAAGAATGACAAAATAACAGAATTGAAAGGGACCTTGAAGGTCTTCTAGTCCAATCCTCTGCTCAAGAAAAAGGCCCTAAACCATGTCAGACAATCTCTTCTTAAATACCTCCAGTGATGACTATCCACAACTTCTGGGGCAACCCATTCCACTGACTAATTGTTCTCACTGTAAGGAAATTTCTCCTTAGTTCTAGCTTGGTTTTCTCCTTGATTAATTTCCATCCATTGTTTCTTGTCCAGCCGTGGAAGGAAAATTCTTCTTTGTGGAAGCCCCTTAAATTTTGGTAGTCTGCTCTCAAGTCACCCTATTTCTTCTCTTCATTCAACTAGACATACCCAGTTCCTGTAACTGTTCTTCGTATATTTTAGTCTCCAATTCCCTAATTATCTTTGTTGCTCTTCTCGGCACTTTTTATAGCATCACAACTTTTTCATATTGTGGCGATCAAAACTGGATGTAATATTCCAAGTGTGGTCTTACAAATGCATTCTAAAGCAGTATTAACACTTATCTGGTCTTGATTCTATAACTCTGCTAATGCAGCCTAGGACTGCGTTGGGTTTTTTGATGGCTGCAGCATATTGTTGGCTCATAAATATGAGGTTGTCAAAGATGCATGCTGTTGTTATTTTGCTTTAATCAGTGTAGCACTGAAGAAGTGATGATACAATAAAGATTGCAGGAAAGAAAGGGTCATTATATCAATGAATATAATGTGGTAAGGGGATGTGAAAGTATTCATAAATGTAAACATCTGGGAAAAAAAATGAAAAAAAAACAGGAGCTAATAAGGAGAAAACAAGTAAAAGTTTAAGTAAAGGTAGGCACTGAGAGACTTACCCGCAGAGGAGCCAACCAGTTGGGCTTGTCTTATTTAAAATGTATGAATCGGAAGCGCAAGATTGTTTGTTTGTTTGTTTGTTTATTATATTTATATGCCACCCTTTTCCCCCGAAGGGGACTCAGGGCGGCTCACAACTCAAACCAGGGAAGGGGGATACAGACAAAAAAATTAAAAAATGACACATAACAATGCATAATTTAAAACACACAACAGTCATACCATTCGAGACGGGGGCAACAGCTCTTTAGCCCCAGGCCTGTCGGAACAGCCAGGTTTTAAGGGCTTTGCGGAAGGCCTGGAGGGTGGTGAGGGTTCGAATCTCCACGGGGAGTTCGTTCCAGAGGGTCGGAGCAGCCACAGAGAAGGCTCTCCTCCGGGTAGTCGCCAGTTGACACTGGCCGGTGGATGGAATTCAGAGGAGGCCTAATATGTGGGATCTAATCGGTCTAGTGGAGGTAATTGGCAGCAGGCGGTCTCTCAAGTACCCAGGTCCAATACCATGAAGGGCTTTATAAGTGACGACTAGCGCCTTGAAGCGTATCCGGAGACCAATAGGCAGCCAGTGCAGCTCGCGGAGGATAGGTGTTACGTGGGTGAACCAAGGTGCACCCACGATCGCTCGCGCAAGAACCAGAAGTACAATGGAGTTGTTGCAGCCATAGTCTGGATTGAGCACCAGCCTGGACTTTGCCAACCCACAGTAATCAGAATTTTAATTTCTAAAATTAACTTCAGAAGGAGCCAGAAGCATCACAGGAGACACGTGTGTCTATAACAGCCATTGAATATGCAAATGATGAAATCAATAGCAGGCAGATTGTATGAGTAATTGTTCTCTTCCCAGTTCTTGTGAAATAATTAAAAGTGCAAAGAGGGAGAATGCTATTAAAAACATGACACTGAACACAAGACTTCACAGTATAAAGGCTTGCAATTTATATACAAGTTTAGTTGGAAGCAGTTGCACTCAAAGGTTAATTGCAGAAAGACTTCCAATAATATTCAAGGTCATCGCTGTGTGAAGTAAAGAAAGCAAACCTATTTTCAATCACTTTTCTTTATGTTGAAACTGTGGGATGTGCACATAATCTAAGTCTTCCTTTGGTAGTAATTTTGGGAAACATTTAAAAGGATAGTTGAACAGTTTATGGCTCATAGGTTGCCTCTGGCTCTCAGGATAGATTTGTGGACCTATATTGTCCTAAGGTGTGGGTGGGTTCAATCTTCCCTAACCTCCAAAATTGACCACAAATTGAATTGCTGACATTCAGCCATTTTGCAGTTAAATTTCGTATTTTGGATATTTTAAGAATTAGGAGTGGTACAAATGCAGTCTTCAAGAATCAGATATGACTGAAAGGAAGAAAAAAATGGTAATGATTGCTTATTAGAGTCCCCTTTTCCTACCGTATATACCTTGAAACAATTGCCTTCCCAAGTGGGGCCAACAATTTGTAAGCTTGCTGTTCAAGTGATTTGCTATGTCATAAAACATTGGAGGCCCTCTATTAGAAGAATAAGATGTAGCTCCCAGCAAACTCCATTTTGCTTCTCACTATGATGTACCATTATTATTTTTATGACCCAGTTGAATTTTCTGACTTCATAAGTTCAATACAGTTTCAAGAATGACTGTCAGACGTGCCTCCTTCAAAATCCAAGAAAAGAAGCCGCCAACTCCATGGTTTTAGAGAAAAGGCACTTTTACTGGATATGAAGTGATAGCAGCGAAAGTAAAGCAAGGTTTGAGGCTAAAGGTGTAAAAAATTACATATAGGTTGATTAAGGTGACCAGATTTTCAGATTGGTAAAGAGGGACACCATTGACCGGGGGGGGGGGGAGCTAGGCTGCGGCGGTTACTGCCAGCCCGTGGCCTCGCTAGGGACATCTGGTCACTTTAGTCTATCCATATATTATCCCTATTATCTATCTTTTGGGCTTTTTTGACCTCAGCAGTTTTTTTTTAAGTAACTTTAAATAGTATGTTCTGGTTCTTTTTAGCATCTTAAAGATTTATTTTTTCAGTTCACTCACTGCAGCCATGTTTTGTAAAATAAAAACGCACATGAATAATTCATCGTAGCTCAAACTTTCTGGTCACTACCAGGTATCTTTTGCTTTGCTTTTTCTCTCCTGAGCAGCATTTCTCTCAGAGAAGTGAAGGAATATATGAGCCGAAAGAAAGTTAGATTTTCTGCTATACATGTACCTGCCTTATCAAATTATTCTACTTTAGAATCCAAATCTACACATGCATTAAGCTTTTCAGGCAGCAGTGATAGATGATAAGATAGATGATAGATAGATAGATGATAGACAGACATACAGGAAGATAGGCAGACAGATTTCTATTTCCAACTCTTGTATCTCTAAACTCTACTAAAGCAGCTCATTTGCTAAGGAATAAGTGACAAACATTTATGATGAGAACTTATATAATAAAAGTAGGGAAATGATAGTTCTCCATGTTACTAGACGGACATTTCCTGTAAGTATGACCTATAGCAATGTTTCTCAACCTTGGCAGCTTGAAGATGTGTGGACTTCAACTTCCAGAATTCCCCAGCATAGCTGATTGGGGAATTCAGGGAAGTGAAGTCCACACATCTTCAAGCTGCAAATGCTGCAACAGTGATGCCCACACATGTCTGCCCGACATGTGGCAGAACATTCCGAGCCCATATAGGCCTCACCAGCCACCTGAGGACACACCGTGGACAGCCCACAACCCACTAGATGTCAAGGTCCTCTTTGAAAATGATGGATGAACATCATCATATTTTAACTCTGTAAGTATGTAACTCATGCCGAATTTCACTGCAAAGTTATGATATGTGTATCACTGCTCCCCAGCGTCTACAGAAGCATAGGTTCTTTATTTTTGTGACATAATGCAACTTTAATGAGCTGGATGTCTGTAACTCAAACACTGTATCAGCAGTATACGTCCTCAGTGCCTCATTCACTCTCTTTCATTCACATACAGTACATCTGATATGTGGGTCATAACATAATTGCTGCTGATAGAGATGTCAACAATTACTCAGATTCACTCATATTAGACACTATATTATCTAGCTGTTGGCCAGCATGTTCTTATAAGAGGAAATGGGACTCAGAGCTTTGTGGGAAACAAAGTCAACGTCTTAACATGGTATGCCAATCAAGCTATCAGGTTAAACTCTAATGAAGCACCTCGTTTGCTGGGGAATAGCATGAGATGTGAGGGCAGTCATTGTCTTTTATCAAGTTTGATTTACAGTTAACTGGTATGAACTCGGTCATTAAATATCAACGACAACAATGATTTATCTGGAAGAGAAAATGTAAGCCTTTTGGGAAACGTGTCACAACAGGACAATTCTGCTAACATCAAGCATTTTCAAATGGCATGTCACCAATTGGAAGCACCAGTCAATCGGTAGGTTTTCTATATTACCTAATGATGGACTGATTGACTGGGAATGCTTTATAGAAAGGAAGGAACAACCTGTTGTGTTTTAATGTGTTGTACATCCCTGCTGCCCCAGGGGTGGATCCACATTCCTTTCCTTCACATGCTGATGGGAATGCATTTTCCAAAACTGGCATTTGTGTTTTGTTGTACTAATCTAATGGATTAGATATACTGGGGGCGGGAGACAGAGGTCAGCAAATAGTAAAAAAACAAAAAAAAAAAACCTAAGTGGGAACACTGGGTCCTGTTTAACTAGGTCACATAAACATGGTAAATGCATTATTTATATCTGCAGCATGCATGGAAAACAGGGTTAATAACGGTGAATTATTAAGTTGATGATGCCTATGAATATCCCTTGTTTTGGTAACTGTTACTTGCTTTTAATTTACTTAACAATATTTAACTGAGCGAAATCATTGTAAAAGGAAATTCTACAGTTCCTAAAAGCAAAGTTCCTAAATCAGATTTTGAAATTCCCTGGTCTTTTAAGGAAAAGTTCTAAGGTTTATAATAATTTCATAGGAATAATATCCCCACAGGAATCTCTGCCTCTTCCCCCGAAGAGCATACCGCATCGTGCAAAGCTTTAAGAAATTCCCCGAGTATCCCCATCTGGCTTTTAGCCAGAAAAAGTTTTTTTCCTTCTTTCAAGTCGTGCAACAGTTCTCAGCAAAGCACCTCGAAGTTACAGATTGCTTTAAATTGCCTTTCAGCCGCTTGTCCGCAGACAGGACCGGCAGCCTATTTCTGCGCAGCCTCAATTTCGCTCTTACATATCTCGCGTTTACAAGATTTTCTCCGGAGCTGATCACACTGATCCAACCTGACAGCAAGCTCTGCCGAGCTCAATGAGGGATAGCCTGACGCCTAATACTGGCAGGACAAACCGGTGGAATCCCGGACATGACTTTCCACTGCAAAAAAACCATTCCCCAAAGCCAGAGCACCGAAGTTAACTTGGGCCTCGGGAAACCTTTCGCAATAGGCAGCAAACAACTAAATACTTTCAAAAGTATTTTCCTACATAGCAGAGGGTAACGCCAAAAAACCTATGTTTACTTGCTCTGGAATAGGGTAAGGTGTTGGGTAACCCCTACGACTCCCAGTGTGGCGACGTCCCGGTTGCCTTGGCTTTTGCTAGCATGTTTAATTGTCGATCCCGTTGGGAAACTTCGTAAATCGCCACCTTTCGCTTTCCTATTCTGAGCTTGTTTTCGATTCCTGTTTTTAGAGCGCTGCTCTTAAACGCTAAAAATTAAATCCCACCTTCTGCAATGCAATGGACTCTCTGAAAGATTTGAGATTAACACCCTCAATGCCCCAACTCAGCCCCTCTTCCCGCTCCAATCATGTGCCGCTACTTCCTCTGAGCGCGGCGCTTTACTCACTCCTCGGAGCGTTCGCAACTTCGCTCCTTCCAATTTCTCAGCCCGGGAGGCTCGCCGGGCTCCGCCTACCCCAGGCCCCTATTGGTCCAGTGTGCCAAAGAACGCGAGAGGGGTGCGGTTGGGAGGGAAAAGCGCGCAAAGGACTTTCTTTAAGGTGGCCAGATTATAACATGGGGCGACTGACGATAGTTTCAGTGGGCGCGGCCGGCGCAAACTACTGTCAGTTGCCCCGCGCTCATCAAAACAAGTCCGGGGAGAGTAGGTGTTGGGCAGGAAGGCTTCTGGCGGCTCTCGGGTGGCGATCCCACCACCATCTGCTTGCGGCTCTTCCCGCCCAGACGCCCAAAGCCTCCCAGCCCACCCGGGGCGAGTCAGCTGCAGTGCAGCCGGTGGTGAGCAGGAAGGCTTCTGGCAGCTCCCAGGTGGCGATCCCACCGCCATCCACCCGCTCACTCGCTACGCTACCCCACCCATGCTCGTCACTTACTCTGGGTGAGTTCAGAGAAGCGGCGGCCCCGGGAGTCAGGAGAGCCAGGACAGGCTGGGAAGCAGACGGAGCCGGAAGGGGTCCCATGGAGGAGTCTCCGGCCACTGCGCTCACCTCGCCTGCCGGCCCCTGAAGTGCACGAGGGATGCTTTGGCAGAAAGGCGCCACTTCCAGAACCCACCAAGGGCCACACACGCAGGTGGCTCTTTTCGGAGAGGCGGAGGCTTTCCCACGGCTTGTCCAGGTGGAAGTGGGGCTGGAAAGGTGAGCTCTCTCCCCCGCCCATCCGCCCTCTCACTTGCTACGCTACCCTGCCCATGCGAGCGGCAGCGGATGGGCGGGGGAGCGAGCGATCGAAGAAGGCGCCAAAATAAAAAAGCGGGATCTTTTGAGAACGGCCCGGGACGTGGGAAAAATTATGAAAAAGCATGCCTGTCCTGCCAAATGCAAGATGTCTGGTCACCTTAAGGTTGATAGATGGAAGAGTATAATTTAAAACTAGCTAAACTTAGTTAAATTTAGTGACAATAGGTATAGTTAAATAAAGATTGATAATGATAGTAATGTATACAATGTTGAACTGTTATGATAAACAATAATTGAATATGAATATTGAATGTTACCCGTGAAGGGAAGGTTAGAAATACTTTTGTACTATATATAAAGGTTATTAATAACAATGACAATTAAAAAGAACAAAATTAGACAAAGCTAAGTTTTAATTATTAGGGAGAAAATGTTATGATATAGGATATAGTCAAATAAAGAAAGGATAATGATAATAAATTATATACATGCTGTGAGTACAATATGAGGGAATTGGATATAAATGGTAAACAGTGATTTGGAAAGGAGGACTATAAAATTTTGGTATTAAATATTATGGATGTTTAGCTAGAATAGGGCTTAAGGATTTAGTGCTAATGGAGGATTTTATAAATAAGTAAATGAAATGCCAGTATGTGGTTATGTATTAAATCTTGGTATATTTTAGGATGTGGGACGTTTAAATAAAAGTGGAGGTGTGATGATGGTAATATAATAAATATCCGAGTTAAGATATTAGAATTAATATGAATTATATTTGATGACAGTGGAAGAGATGCACGAAAGCCTTTTGTAACCAACTGATACACTTTCTACAGTATGTAAAGAAGGAGGATTTGTATGTTTGTTTTGAAAATAAAAATATATTTTTAAAAAATTACATATTGAAAGTATTCCAGGATCCCTCCCCCCCAGACCCAGGCTGAATACTCAATTCCCAGCCCCATGGGTGTCATGTGGCGTGCATGGCTTCATCCATCTGGTATGCAGGGATGGTTGACCTTAACTAGGCATAAACAAGTTCATTCAGCTGCGCAGTAGACAATGAGAGCAATCCTCCCTCTTCTTCACCAGACATCTCCACTAGCACGCTTCCCCTCCCAAATACCTAAGCCCTCTCCTCCTGTTACTATGGTAGCTGATAGCAATCAAGCAAGATAGAGGCTGACAATGACATTTATTGTGTAGTTTTGTCTTGGGTGAAATTGGAGGTATATGTAATCTGTTTACTCTACTGATGCCAATTGTTTCTCCCACTTAATAAATCATTGACCACAAAAACAGACTTAGACAAATAAGGTATAAGAAAATGCAACCCAGCTTGATTTCTTTCTGAGTCTGCCTATGCCGAGTAGGAATCACCTGGGAGACCTCTGATTACATCAGGCAAAGAAAAGACAATCAATGTGAAGTTCCCTCCTCATGCAACGTTTTCCAGCTAAAGGCAACATTACAAAGTGGATATGGCCACATCCAAAAATAGTTTATTCATATATAAAGTGAAAAATAAATCACATCAAAAGTGGAATGTTTTTAAAGTGGGTTTAAAACAGTGGTGGGTTGCTAACCGGTGTACTCATGCTTGCATGCTCACATGTTGAATTTCCCTTACAATCAAGAGGCGGTTTTAGGAGCCATGCTAAATCATTGGGCTGATGCAAAGAGCTGGAGAAACACTGGCTGTCCATCCCGGGGTTTGTTTCTTTCCTTTTGGCTAAAGTGCTGAATAATAGTGATGAGCTTCAGCTTTCAATTTGACTGGCAACATTCAGTTATACTGGCTTGCTGAAAGCTGTGCCTTCACAATTGTGAGTCTAATATGTTTTGGTTGAGAAATAGCATCTCATCTGTAACATTTTCCATAAATCAAGCATATTGCTATACATGTACAAAAAGGAGAGAGAAATCTATCTTAATTTTCTGGAAATGATTGCTTCATTATTGAAATGAATGTTATTCGCATGCTGTTCAAACAAATCAGCTAAAAATGTCTCACAAAAACAAGATTACTGATGATTGCACACATGTGTTTTCTTTACCTAAACATTTTATGAGAGAGACAGAGAAGGGGAGGGAGGGGGGAGAGAGAGAGAGAGAGAGAGAGAGAGAGAAGAAGAAGAAGAAGAAGAAGAAGAAGAAGAAGAAGAAGAAGAAGAAGAAGAAGAAGAAGAAGAAGAAGAAAATTCATGAGTAAAAGCCTAATTTGCTTCAATTAGACAAAGTATTTGGATTCAGGATTTTTGGAAAGATCAGTTGCATCACTTATGTAAAATGTAAAAAAAAAAAAAACTTCAACCAATTGCTGTTTCTATTGGTTTAGCAGGAAGGTGGTTTTCTTTCCCACCCCTTTTACTTAATGACTGAGTCAGATGATCAGAAACTTGGGTTTACTTTACTCTGCATTCAATGAGAACCTGTCAATGCCAGAGACTTACTCCTATGGTGAACAGAGGTATCCCCAGCTGGGAAAGTGTTTACCTTTTCCATTTTGCACCACTGGCCTTAATAGGGACAGTAGTAGATGTGAAGTTAAATTTATTTATTAACATTCATAATTTATTTTATGGCTCACAAGCAAAAGTTTAAAAGGCACTGCTGTCTTATGTGATTGCCTAATGACAAAGCAAGAGAAAAGCCAAACCTTTTCTTGGCAGCATATGCTCAAAGTAGAGCTAAGCATTGATGAAAGAAATGTCCTTCTGGGTTCAGCTCCAAGTGGGGAAAAAGACACTGGAGACAAGGAGGCTGCTTGGAAAGATGGTTTATTGTTGGACAGGACCACATGGCTTGAGCCCTGAACAGAAAAGGTGATCACATGCTTCAATGTTGGGTGGAGAAGAAGAGAAGGGCTGAAGGAGGGGCTTGCTAGGCTTTTTATAACATGTTTAGTCCCACCTCTCTGTTTCCTATTCCTGTGTAAGAAATGTATTCTGATTGGTTGTCAGACTCCCATGGGGCCATGCAGGGGCTACTCTCTAGGCTGTGTTTTGAATCCAGATTTGGTTGAGTTCACAGATGCCATGTGGTCAGTTGAGTAAAGTTCCTTAATCCCTTCCCCCTGGAGCTGCAGTGGAAAAGTCTTTATTGTGTAAAATGGACTAGCTTGGCCTTCTTAATGGCCCATTAACAGTGGGGATGGGCAGGAAGCTACAGGCAACTATTCTGTCTTTTAAAACATGTTTCTTTCTTTTCATATCCAGAGAAATATTGTGCCTTTTCAATATTTCCTAGGATATTTCATTTTTCTGGGAGAGGGCTGGATGATAACTTCCCACAGCACATTATGAGAATTTTTTGTGGCATCTCCATCAGCCCTAATAAGGCAGTCCTTTTTTAGCAACAGCCTCGTTTAATGTCCTTGCATAACTATCATGGTGACAAAAAAGTAACTTTGCAACAGTCATATTTATAATCTTCACGGGTAAAGCAAAGGAAAGCTGAAATAATATCATAAGCACTTTTTCTATTTTACTTAGTAACAGCTTTGCTTTATGACTGAGTTGCCAGTCCTGACTGTGGATGCTAAATGAGGAATACCTGTACTGATTTAGATTGAAGGATTGTTATGGAAGCAGTAGGAAAAAAGTTCAGTTCTGTCTTATTTTGTAGTTTTCTATTGGAAATTAGCCATCATGTTGTTCTAACTATTGTGGAGGAAAAAGAATGTCACTAAATTCACCTATAAAAAGAAAACAAACAATTTCTAAACTCCAAAAACATAACATGGACATCACATGCCTACAGGAAGTTCATATTAAAAAAGGAAATGGTAGTATCCTGGAATCTCTGAAGCTAGGGAAATTACATCTGGCCTTGGCTGAAACAAAGAAAAGGGGAATTGCAGTATATATAAAGGACTGGCTAAAACCTAAACAGGTATACATGGATGAAGAGGGAAGAACATTATTGAAGTATCAATAAAACAAAAAAGAGTACTAATTGCAGTCATATATGCACCAAACATGAACCAGAAAGAATGCTATAGTAAATTACATAAGCGGATTGCAGAACTGGAACTGGACAATGTATGTGTATTAGGAGACTTTAATGCAGTGGTAGACCCAAAGAAAGACTACAAAACAGATAATTAAAAAAATTATGAAAGGAGAACACTACCAAATGCATTCTTTGAAATGGGCCGAGAATTAAATTTAAAAGATGTCTGGAGAGAAATCAACCCACAGAAGAATCAATACACATTCTTTTCAAACCCCCATAATTCATGATCCAGGATTGACATGGTGTGGATGGACCCAGAAATGGAGAAGGATGCCTTCTATCCCCCCTGTTATTTATCCTCTCAATAAAGAAATCGATATTACAAATAAGACAGAACGAGGACATAAAGGGATTGAAAATTAGAACACAGGAATACAAAGTGCAGGCCTTTGCAGACGATCTAGCATTTATCATAGAGGAACCCCTAGAAACTGGATTAATATTACTACAAGACATAAACCAATTTGGTAAAGTGGCAGGGCTTAAAATAAATAAAGAGAAAACTAAAATATTAACTAAGAATCTAACCAAAAGACAAAATGAAGAACTGGAAGAAAAACTGGGAATTTCGAGGGCCAAGAAAATTAAATATTTGGGAATATGGTTATCGGCAAAATGTATTACAATAAAAGAAGACAACTACAATAAATTGCTACGACAAATACAAAAATATTTGGATAATTGGACTAAACTACAGCTATCACTAATTGGCAGAATTTCAACAATTAAAATGAATGTACTACCCAAACTATTTTATCTTTTTCAAACAATATCGATTAAATTAGAGAAAAGTTTTTTTCAAACAACTAAATAAAACGGTATCCAAATTTATCTGGTCAGGGAAAAAACTGTGTATTAAATTCAAACTTCTACAAGATAGTAGAAACAAAGGTGGCTTTGGCATCCCAGACTGGGAGCTTTACTATCAGGCAGTAACCCTGACATTGAGGCAGGAGGGGGTACACAGGTAAACCCACCAGGGATCTGCCAGGTTGAGAAGCCTTTAATATGCTAAAAACTATAACTTCATATTAGCTTGACATTTAGCTTTCGTGCACTTTACTTCAAACTTCCCCATAAGTATTACAAATATTCCTGGAACATGTCGCAAGGTACTGCAGAAGGATGGCACAGGAAATCTACATGGGTATGAGATACTGAGAATAGCAGAGTTACCAAATAATGTGGGCATAGCATCAGCATTTTCCTTTCCTGTTTTTCAGACTTTTTGTATTCATTTCTGCTTTTGTATTTTTCCAAAATGTACTTCCCTGTCCTAAGCAGGGGCTTTGACGTTTTGTATGAATACGCCTCTTATAACGCCTTCTGATTGACGAAGTTTGATTAAAGGTATAAAATCACTGCCCAGGGCGTAGCCCAGGCAGTTCAGATTTTGGTGTGTGAACACGCTGAACTCGATGCATCAATAAACCCATTTCTCTCGCACCTTCGTGATCTTGAGTCCTGGTCTTTCGTAAGTAGATTGATCAATAAAACCTCAACATGGCTTAAGAACTGGATTCAACTAAAAAAATAAAAGGATTCTTATGCTAGAAGGCCATGATCTCCAGCTAGGCTGGCATGGCTTCCTCTGGGAGAGAAAGAATAAATCTCATTCATACTTCCAGAGACACTTAGTAAAGGATGCCCTGTTTAAGGTCTGGGAAAAAATAAAAAAAACCATTACATGAAAATCCCAATCTGGTTATCAAGGATGGAGGCAATGACATATCCAAATACTATAGATCTCAGCAAAATGGTAAGCTATGCAGAACTCTTAGATGAAAAAGGAGAACTAAAATAAGTACAAGATCTGAAAATGCAAGGAATAAATATGGAATGGTGGCCCTATTTCCAAATTAAAACAACATTTAAAAAAGATTGGGAATAATACAGAACACACGAGAAACAAATGGAATTAGATAAAATATTATTAGGAACGGGGTGGGGGAATGATTACCAAATTATATAATTTTCTTTTAAGATATAAAATGGAGGAAGAGATGGAAAAGGAGACAATGATTAGTTGGGGAAGAAATTTTGGCCATAATATAGAGTTAGAAAAATGGGATAAATTATGGGAAAGAAATTATAAATTTACGACTGCAGTAGCTCTCAAAGAAAACCTCTATAAAATGTTTTATAGATGGCATTTGCCCCCAGCGAGATTGGCCAAAATGTACCCAAATTTATCCTTCAAATGTTGGAGATGTAGCCACAAGCCTGGAAAATTCTACCATATGTGGTGGACATGCCCCATCACAAGGAAATACTGATGCAAAATTCGGAAATGATTGGAAGAAATTACTGAGCAAAAAATAGAACTGAAACCAGAAGCATTCTTATTAGGACTACTAGACCAAAAAATGGATAAACAGTTTCAATACATAATAATACACATACTCACGACAGCAAGGATTGCTTTCGCACAAAACTGGAAAAAATCAATACACCCGCAGACGAAACAATAATTAGAAAAATACTCGAATGTGCAGAGATGGACAAAATGACAATAGAACCAAAAGAAAGAGAAGAATCAGATTTTTATAAAATATAGAATAGAATTTATAAGTGGCTAGAAAGCAGAAGCCAAAACAGAAAAAAGAGAATGTAAATATAATAGTGATATAAATAATTAATATTATTGTAAATGTTAGTACTACTGTTATTATATAGGTAAAATCAATAGGAAGGCAATGCAGAACGGAGAACTATAAAGGCTAAATATGAAAGCCGATCCAGAAGGCTGTATAATTACTTTATATTGTTATGTATGTTTTGTTTTTTGTTTTTTTCTTGTGTCTTTCTGTTTTTAAAGATTAAAATGTTTAATAAACTTATTTTTAATGATAGTGAAATAAGTTAGAAGAGTAATCTTAAGAGTTCAAAATGCAGGGAGAGGAAGAGTTAAAATGGTCATCATATTTTTCTGAAACTTTCCACAAATAATAAGAGAACTATAGTAAATATACAAATTGACTCTGAAGGGCTGTAAATTGTTTTTCCCTAATCCGGTTCTTTCCAACTGTCCTAGAACAGCAGTCTACAGAAATTTCCATACAATATTATGGCAAAGTTGCGACTATTTTTGGCAGGATAAGGGCCATATTTGAGTGGTGCTAAGAGTTAGATTAGAGTTAACCACAACAACAACAACCCTCAAAATTTTATGGACATTTGTGTGCAATTGAAAATAACATGATTTCAGTAATATATCCCAATTAATATACTTATACTTTTTTTCCTGTCACCTTAAACATTTCAAGCCCATTACAAAGCTTTCTCCAAAGCTCTCTTGGGTTCAGCCCTGGGAACATATATTGTGCTCACTGCACTATGGTAATGCTTGTTTCACTAATCAATTTACTCCTTTCATCTTATCTCATGTTTGGTCTCAATATTTGCATAGCGATAGGTTTTTTTGAGGCAAAGTCCCGTCATTCAAGCAATCAGCAAAACCTTCAACAAATTTCCAGAGAAAGTTAACTGTTTTCTGTAACATTCTACTCTGTCATCTAACAGTATGAAAATGATTTTGAGTAACTGAATTAATGAGATCTTTCTCTAGTTGCTGAAAATGATGATATATAGGAGTGACAAAGAAGTTTGCCTGTAAGAAATCGAAGCCAGCATGACTACCAATAGCCTAACAAGCCTAGCAATATTTTTCTGTTGCCTTCTGATTTATGAAGTTCTATCTTTTTTTAAAATTCTGTCTCTGTGCAACCACAGAAATCCTGTCAAAACAGTAATAAAGCATCTATTCTAACCAGTGGTGGGATTCAAATAATTTAACAATAATTTAATCTCTGCCCTAATGACCGGCAGGGTAGGTGGGGCTTGGTGGTCATGTGACTGGGTGGTCATGGCCAACTTAACATCACTCACGTTGATGGACGCTTCACCTTAACTGTTACAATGTAATAAGGGTTAACCAGAGAGGCAGTTTCTGTAAGCAGGGCAATAAAAATTAGGCTAGAAAAAACACCAGAATGTTTCCTTCCTGCCTTCCTTATAGGATTAGCCCTGTAAAGTGGAAAAAAAATGAGATTTCTTCCAACAACCGGTTCTCCGAACTGCTTAAAAAGTTACCAACCGGTTCTCCCGAATAGATGTGAACTGGCTGAATCCCACCACTGTAATTTTGAAAGCTCATTAAGTGATTGGTCATAACTTGCGGACTACCAGTATATCTCCATTTGTAGAAAAATGAAATTTATTTGCATAGTATCTGAACTTTCAGTTAGCATCACTCCTTATATGTTTCTTTATTTTTTGTATTCTACAGCTCTGTGTTTTGAATGCAGTTTTTTTTCTATAAAGTTGCAGTGAAGTTTAAAAAATTAGATTCATACAGATAGCAATGTGGGAAGAGATGCATGGTTGCTACATTATCTGTACAATGACTGATAATGTTCCATATGATGCATGTATATCTCTTGATAGGTTAGAAAATTGCAGTTTGTCAATAGAATGATCAACTTTTTTGGTCAGTTCTTTTCTCTAGAAATGACACGTTAAATATTTAGTGAAATTGAGATGCAGTAAGAGGACATGATGTATCACTTCAGCAAATGCTCTGTTAATGATTATATGAAATTGAATAACAATGTGCAATAAGTAAAACTAGGATTTGGAAAACTAGTGAAGAATTCAAAATCTCTTGAAGAAGAATATTGGGACATGTTTTCACTCAGAAAGAATTAACAAATGTTCAAAACATTTTATTAAGTTTGGAAATGTGAACATTTGATTGCTTGAAAACATTATGTTTTCAGAGCGGTCTTTCTATTTATGTTTTGAACCTAGGACTTATAAACAATTTATAATTTATACATATTTAAGTATATCTGACTTTTATGCAGAGGATTTATATCACTTATATATTATTTCCTTCAGCTCTGTAGATATCTGAAGTTGAAAAAATTGCAATAACCTAAGACTTTGAAATTCCATTAAAAGTGCTCCTGTTACCTGTTATGCTTGTGAATTTTTTTTTGTTTTGGTTTGTTTTGTTTTGCAATTGAATGAGGGAATTGTTCAGTTAACAAGACAAATATTTCATGACGTTAATTTCTAGATCTCCACTGAATCTGAATGATAGCAAGGGTGGGCATTTCAGGAAGAGGGCTGGCCTAAATTGATGATCAGATTACATAAAAGAATGCACTAGGAATGCAATTTATTTTATCTCAGGACATTGGAACAGGCAATATTTGATACCGGAGCCATGACTGGATGTCCGTTTTGGAAGAACAAATACCAGTAAGTACATTTCTCTTTTGTTGTGAATAAGAAAGAGATATTGGGATAAATAAAAACAAATGAAATAGATATATAAGTAACTAAAATA
This sequence comes from Thamnophis elegans, assembly GCF_009769535.1. Lineage (NCBI taxonomy): Eukaryota > Metazoa > Chordata > Lepidosauria > Squamata > Natricidae > Thamnophis > Thamnophis elegans. The sequence continues at coordinate 58,678,575 of NC_045549.1, forward strand.
ATAAATTTTTAAAAAATCCTAGAAGCAGCTAGTTTTAGTACCCTATTTTTATTTCTTTTTTTCAGTGATTTTAATTTACAAAAACAGAACCAGTCTTCGCTTGTTACAAATTCAAATAACCAGCACAGTGATGTAATCTGTTATAATGTTCTCTTCTGTTGGCAGTACTTAGCCCTGTTATCATTTGCTTATTCATAGATTTAATTTTACTAAACTGGCTTTGGAAGATGAGGCAGATGACAAATCACAAGAAGGATTAAACAAGGCTGGCAAAGGTGGTCTTATCTATGGCGAATATCTACATGTAAGTATGAGATAGTGGTAATGTTTTTAAAAATGACTAATCTGTAACTGAATCTTTCTGCAGTTTCTGTAGCTTTTTAAGAATGTTTTATGATTATGAAACTCTTGATTATTGTAATGAATCTTCAAAATACTGTCACGTTTTAGCTATAGATTCTTAAACTATCTCAGTAACCCCAATAGGCAAATAACCATCTGCCCCCTTCCCCCTGCCCAGAGTGGTTTTCCCAAGCAGCTGGGTGGTTATGAGTCCTACTTTAAAGGGAAGTTTTCCATTTGAAGATTTGCTTCAAATTAACTTTGATTTGGGTTTTTTTTTTTATGATTCTCCATTCTACCGATAGTTTATAAGGGCCTAGCCATCAACAGCATGTAGACTGAAGCATGTATAGTTCCACTAAGTTATGATGTGATACATTGAATTTAATTTGTAGTAATGTATTTTCTTTCTCTTTCTTTCTTTCTTTCTTTCTTTCTTTCTTTCTTTCTTTCTTTCTTTCTTTGTTTCTCTCTTTCTTTCTTTCTTTCTTTCTTTCTGGTCAATTTTTTTAAATTTTTTATTGCTTATACATAACAATGCATGAACAGTGTGATACCTGGATATCATACATTTTACTACACATAAACATAATATTATTACTCATAGTCATTACACTTCATTTTCATTTCATATTGTTTAAACATATCTAATACTACTGCCATTCAATTTCTAAACCTCCCTCTTATTATTGCATATATCTTGTGTATGTATATGTGTGTGTGTGTGTGTATGTGTGTGTTCCCCTCTTATTTCTATTTCTATTCTAACTTTTATTCATATCATTGTTGTATTCAAAGATGTTTCTTTTCTGTCTTCCATCTTTCACCTGCTTTATTATTCATATTTCCCTTATTTAACTCTTTACATCTGTATATATATTAAAAGTTTCATCCTTCATTCTTTCATTGTTCAGTGTTTTAATATATATTTCTAATATCAATCACAGTATAATTTAAACATATAAGGTAGATCTATTCATATTCCTTCCATTCATCCAATCCATGTAATTCTACTTCTAATACACATGCTTATATTAAAATGTATTATTTCATTATCTAATTACTCATTGTTTAATTTTATTAATATTTATTATTTTTAATTTTATTATTTCACTGCTAGTCATTATATTATTAGAGTGTGTTAATAATACCATCATTCATTCTCTAATTTTCCAATTAATGCAATTCTTATTCATAATTCCCATATTTCACTCTTTGTATTGAAATATTATCCTAATGCCTATCACAGTACATACAAAATAATTATCCAGTCTATATAATTCTAATGTTAATATACATGTTTTTGTTTAAATATATTCTTAAAGAATCTCCCTTCCTTTTTTTTTTCTATCCATCGTCTCTTGGCCTCAACAGTACCTTACTGTAAGTCTTATCCTTTTTAAAAAAAACTTGCCTCAAATATTCTTCTCTAGGATCCTTAATTCTATCTACATCTGCATCCTGACTATTCAATCCAACTTTTTCTCTTCTCCCTACCCTTATCCACTGTCTAATTTTAAAACTATCTATTCTAACCCCTATCTCCTTTCCCAAAATATCTCCTTGTTTCTCCCATTCTCTTTTTAGGTTTTTAAAATTATTTTCCTCCTGTTTAAATTCCTTGATCATTATTAGCTTTGATGGTATATTTTCTTTGTTGTCTTCTTTTTGCTGATTTCTCAGTTCTATTCCCCCCCCCCCATTACTTCTACTGGTTCCTTCTTTTCCTGAACATCCTGGTCTTTGCTCTTGTCCCTTGTGTACTATTTTCCAGTTTTTGTTCTACGTCATCAAATAATTCCATGATCATCTTGTGTTGTTTCTGTATCAAATACTTGATGAACTCCAGGTCCATCTCGTTTTTTTTATTTTAGTAGGTCCCACTTTTAGCCAAAAGTCCAGGAACCACTTGTTCAAAGCTGAACTTATACAAATCACAATTCTTTATATCTCATAAGTAATCAGTCAAATCCGTTTAAATCGACCAGAAGGTTATCCAAATCTTTTCAAATCACTTTTGTGAATTCAATCATATAACATAACATTCAGGAGTCTTTTAATTGAAGATCTTATTTAAATATTCAAGTCTCCAGTAATTTTAGGCTAGTTGAATGTAATCCAATAAGTGTTTTCACAGTCTTTTAAATGGTCATTCTCAAGCTTGTATATTTTTCCTCTTGTCAGCAGATGACACTCTACTTCACAATGCTGTCTGATTTTAATTATATTTCTAATTCTAATTCAAGTGAAAAAGCAGTGGTAATTTTTTTAAAATCCATAGTTCCACCATTTTAAAATGCCTTCTCAATAACACGTCTTCTCACTTTGAAAGTCCAGTTTTTTTGTATTTTTAGAGAATAAATTGTTTCCTCTCTCAAATCTCCTCCTTCATTTAATCACTTAATTACTTTCCAAAGTGCTTGTTTGCTGATTAACAAATAGCTGTAAGTCAATAGTTCCTCCGAATTTATTTGGGGTTAAAATTTGAATAGAAAGAATTCTTCTCACCCAGTTCATACCCTGTTCACCAAAGTTTGCTCCTGCACTGTGCTTAGCAGTGCATCTGGTTTTGTGGCAGCCATCATAGGCTGCCTCTGCTCCTTGTTGTGGCATAGAGATCAGGAATAATCGGTCTTCGTAACTTAATATGAACTACCAACTTTTTCTTTTCTCTCAGCAAAATATGTTCTGAATATTAGCATTTTGGATTTGTAGCAGAATAATATCTTAGGCTCTGCCAGTTGTAGTATAAATAATAGTCATGGGTTATTTTTTTAAAAAATAAAGTGAAGTCTTCACAGGGCAGAAGAAAAATACCATGTTATGCTTTTATTTTTCAATTGTTCATCTTTTTCCAGTAGGGTTTCCCTGCCAGACAAAAATCAATAGTAAAAAAAAATACCGAAAAAGCTCTACCAGTAGAAATGCAGCTTGAACAAACATTCTTATCCAGATCCATAATCTCCTATATTACTTTTAGGCTCAGAGTCACTTTTATTGGCTCTTGGCTTGCCCACTCCACTCCCCACCCCTGTGAAATTATTCTTGTCCTGCTGCTCTGGCAGCGGTTGTATTTTTCAGCAGAAAATCAGCTTTGTTTGATATCTAATTACATTAATGTGGGGATGGGGTGGCTGCAATAATTTTGCTATGTTAAACATAAACGCTGGCTCAAAAATACACGTGTCCCTAGGCCATGTTAACTATGGGACCATCTCCTTCCAATATGAACATTTTGTGTTTTTAGAATGATTCAGAGAAAGGAAAGCATTGGTGCTTCCCAAACTTTGGTGTCCTGCTCATCCTTAATCTAAGAACAGCCCTATTAATTAATATGTTTAAAGACATGCTATGTATGGACACAGCTTTAAAGCTATTGTTTTCAAAATATAAAAGACTGATTATCAAGACTGCTTTTTTAATAAAGATTATGTGATACAGAATTAAATGACATTATCTGCAGAATTATTGTTGTCTTTCTTTTAAAGCTGGATAAAATATTGAATGCACAGGAACTTCAGAGTGAAAATAAGGGAAACAAAATTCACGATGAACATCTGTTTATTGTGACCCATCAAGGTAAATCCTGAATAATCCAGTTTATTTTATTATCTGGTGATTACAAATACATGTTTGCTTTTTAATAAAAATGATTTTGTTCTATATACTATTTTAGAATAAATAAAAGCTGCTAATATAAGGCTTCAATTTCCATAACTATATCTTAGCTGAAAAGGCTGATGAATAACATTTGAATTGTCTTCAAATTTTGAACAATCCCTAGATTTCTTAAAACCAAAAAAGTTAAGATGTGTATAGGCAATCTTTCTAACTTATGCCAAAACTGCTAACTTTACAGAATGCAGAACATATATGCAATACATAAGAAAATGCAAATAAACTGAAGTTCATTAATTAATTACTATTATTGATTCAGTAATATTCAATAAATGCAGGTATTTATTGTGCTTATTATCCAACTTTGTGATTTTAAAGCATGTACATGGATACAGATCTGATTCTGTATGTATATATATATTTCAAGCTATTTAGCTCTCATCAGCTAGCCATACCCTTACTGGGAATCAAACCTGTGCTATATTGCATCTTAGGCAGATGTGTTAACCATATTTGGGCATACCGGGGGTTGTATATATATATGTTCTGACCCCCCCCTTGACGGCTCGTTAACAAACGCAGACAAACAAGGCTTAAGAGGCCTTTTTATCAGATTTTCAGTTCAAACTGGCTTTGAGCCCAGAAAATAACGTAAACAAAACTCTGATAAGAATTCCAAAACAAACGCTTACAAGCAAGATGCATTTCTTCCGAAGTCTTCACGGAACAGTTTTACATGAAAACATCAAAGCATTTCTCCAAATGTAACAGGCATAATCACAAGTAATAAGCCAGCAATATTGTACCAGACACGGAACACATGAAGGAACGGATGAACGGATGTTGACTCCAGCAACTTGGGCATGGCAGCATCTCTCCTTTTATCTCCAAACCTGCCTCTAACCACTCCCAGCTGCCTAATGACTCTTGATCCTGAAAAAGCTCTCAGCAGAACTGCTGAATCACCACACTGAATTTTGTATGCTGAAAAAACTCTCAGCAGAACTGCTGAATCCTCACACTGAATTTTGTATGCTGAAAAAGCTCTCAGCATAACTGCTGAGAGTATATATACACACACATACATACATACACACATACACACAGACACATTATGTTGTATTTATGTTCTATACATGCTTGCAGGTTTCATTTAGTTTCATCCATAAATTTCCCTGGCTACGGTAGGTTTACGCTGGAGCATAGTTTTATTTTGCTAACTTTTTAAAAGTTACAGTATTTTTATGTAGCAAAACCCAATATATGTATTTTGCATTATAGTATCAAGCTGCAAAGTCTGTACTTTTTACATTTGTGTTGTAATATCACATGCAAATACGTAAGCTTTCATTGTGAATTACAAGCTATATTGCAAAATTTTGATGAAAACATTGCTACTTATGCTTCTGCCTTAAAATTATAAATGTCATTCTGGAATGGAGATGTTACTTGCAGAAACTGTAAACTGTAAATTAAAACCTTGGGGAGTTTCTATTACAATTGCAACAGTAAAAAGTTTTATTAGAAAGTGTAGGTTTCAAATCCTCATTCATCTACAAAACCATCAGAATAATCTTTGACCCAATCATATCACTTCAATTAAGCTATTTCACCAAGTCATTGCAGAGTAAAAGAAGGGTGAGGGGAAACACTGTCCATACTGATTTGGCAGAATGGTGATGTAAAGATAATCATTGATCCATTTGCTATTAATGTTTATTATTAATAAAGAAATAAAGGATATATGTGAGAGCACCCTAGATATTAAATTATCTCCAGATTTTTGCGATACGAGCATCTGGCCAAAATTATACAGTCATTAGATGCATCATTAACTAGTAACAGCAATCATACAAATTAGTCATTTATATACAAAGTCGCAGCATTTTGAATCATCTGTCTATTCTCAGCCTTCTTGTGCTAAAATATTTTTTTAATAAGAGCACAAGCAACTTTCACAAATTTTAAATGATAGATACATTATATAACTAGGGGCAAATTTCTCAGTAACATCCTTCTTGTATAGACAAGCATATAATTTGCCTAAATAGAAATATTATCTGTAGAGGAGACTGCAATTCAAATTATTGGTGGTGATTACAGAATGTAAATCTGCTGGAGAGCTGATGATTGCAAGTTTATGTACTGTTTAAATCAGAGGTGGCTTGTTCCCAGTTCAGCCCGGATCTCCCAAACTGGTAGTAGCGGCAGCGGGGGGCTCTGCCCACCTGCCCAAGTGCTTCTGCACATACACAGAATTGAGCGAACCTGTAGGAAAACATTTGGAAACTCACCACTGGTTTAACTATTCAGATATGAGTATCATGTTGTTTGCTCTGAACAGAATCACGGAGTGCTTGGTCTGGTCTTTATTATTACTGCAAAAGAACAATCTGGGACTATTGTCTGCACTGTGATATTACAACTAGCAACTTCTATTGATTTGACATTGTAGATTCTTCAGATGTACATTTAAATGCTACTTCAGGGACAAATGGGGTTGTGTTTCTTTACAACATACTTCACTATAAAGTTTGTATATACATACTGTACTTTTTAGTAGCTAGACTTTTTTTAAAGATGTTTGATTATTTGGCATTAACATTAAGATGAGGATTTTTGAAAAGTGATGTGATTCTGATTTAAATCTTTGTATTCAGAGAGATACATCTACAAACTTTGCTTTCTATATCAAAACCATCAAATCTCAGCCAAAGTACTGCATTGGCCTTGAAAAGCAACTGAAAAATAATCAGGATAGAAAAATATATTGATTTATAGCACTTTTGGGTTTTAAAAATATTTTAAATATTATATTAATCTCTATTAATTCACTTTTATTTATTGCTTGAAAACTGAACTAATGTTCCTTTCAACTTTAGCTTATGAATTATGGTTCAAGCAGATCCTGTGGGAATTGGATTCTGTTCGAGTGATATTTGAGAATGGCCATGTAAGTAGAATAGAACTGTTTTATTTAAATCTCTCTTTGGATTCTGATTCTTATAAAAAACAATTTGAAATTCAGCTTGTGAAATTTGGATATTCTGAACATCTACAATAATCACCATTTTTTGGATGCAAGTTAGATTAAATCTCTAAAATTTATGACTGAAGAGCACAATTAAAATTCTTTGGGCTGCAGTCCTATACACTTTTACCAGAAAGAAAATCTTATTATTTGGAGGGAAATCCCACTGTACTCACCGATGTATTCTGACAAAGAAAGAAGGACATCAGGCAACAGGAGATGAAAATATGGAAATATCAAAATTGTGCCTGGGGGCTGTGAGGGACCAATGGATGATGGATGGGGCAAAACAAGCCTAGATTAAACCCTAGTAAGGTGGGCTATTTGTAAATGTTATCGAAATGTACAATTCAAGCAGTCTATTGTGGGTTATGATTTTATTGTTATTGTTCTGCTTTATCAGCCAAATCATAATAGTATTTTCTATATATACATTCAAACTAAGGTGAGAGATGAAAGAAACATGCTGAAAATGGTTACTCGGATGCAGAGAATTTCAATAATCCTTAAATTGCTTGTGGAACAATTTTCTGTCCTAGAAACAATGACAGCACTGGACTTCTTTGACTTTAGGTACAAACATTTCAGTTACTATGTTTGCAAATGTCTTAAAATGAATTTATAGGAAACAAAATACTGATAAAGAAAATTTTTTGTAGCTTCAGATTCAAATGAGGAGTTGTTGGTGCTCTCTGAGCTTGGTTGCTTTCTTGCAGACATTTCATTATCCAATCTAGGTAATATCAGCAGTGCTAGTAGAGTTTGCTCTTTGTTTATATTATAGTGGCTTACCCTGTTAGTGTTGGTGGGAACGGTCTTACAGGTTCTTTGTTTGGACTGCTTACTGTTAGCGTATTTGGCAATTCCTTGATTGGGGTATTCTATACTTCTTGATTGTTAATCTATACTAATCTGGCAGTGGAGGGTTTCAAAAATTGTTCGAACCTACTCTGTGGGTGTGGCCTCCTTTGTGGGAGTGGCTTGCTGCCCATGTGACCAGATGGGAGTGGCTTGCCACCCATGTGACCGGATATGAAGATGTCGACGACACTTGTCAGAACCACCTTAAATTACCTCACACACAGCACTGGCATGCATAAGAATATGATGTAAACTTGTTTTTTTAAAGGCATCTTTGGTTTGCATTAAAACAACTTCAACACACGCAATGTTCTGATTGCACCACAAAAGCAGTAGTCATCCTTACCTTTCACAGAGGCACTGAGTTTTATAAATATGAGCATGATAGTGTAGAATAATCATATGCAAGGACCAGTGGTGGTTTCAAAATTTTTTGGAACCTCTTCTGTAGGTGTGGCCTGCTTTCCGGGTCCACTGATGGAATCTCTTCTAACCGGTTCGGTAGATTTGACGAACCGGTTCTACCGAATAGGTGCGAACTGGTAGGAACCTACCTCTGTCATCTGGGTATTGATTGCTGGTGGGGAAGTGTTCCCTTTTGGCTTGTTTATTGTCTCTTTTGCACATTATGTAGATATTGTTTATGTTTATGTCTGGCTAACTTGTCAGAGTGCCAAGCTTCTAGACAGGAAGTCCAAACAAGGTAACCGTGAACAACCCAATCAAAGTACCTCTAAGACCACTCCCACCAACACTGACAGGGCAACCAGTAGAATATAAAATTAGAGCAACTCCACTCCCTTCTAGAATTGATGATATTACCTAGTTTGGATAATGAAACAACCAAGCTCAGAGAACACCAAGGACCCCTCACAAAATACTCAGTATTATTTTTTTTATCAGGATTTGTAGTGATGATAACAGTAATTTATCAGCATTTCACAGAATTGAAGAAGTCTTTATCCTGACAGGATTAGAAATCTAGAATACAAAAAAAGGAAAAAAATACAAAGGAGAGAACAATGAAAACAGGGGAAACCAGTAAAGAACTTCAAACTACATATGAATTGCAGGTTTAACTGGCATGTCTGTGGTATACAAAATAGATATAACATTACTAGATGGCATCTAAGGTATACATTACCATATTTTTAAAATGGCCAAATCTTACAAGATCACCAACTCACATGAGTTTTTAATGATCCTGCATGGAACCATTGAAATTTCACAAATTTACTAATCTAAGATTTCAGAAATTTTAAAAATTGTGGGTTGTGTGTGTTTGTGGGTTTTTTTGGGGTGGTGGTGGAGACAGAACATTGTTCCTATTGTACAATGCTGTTCAAAATCTTCTGAAACAAGTCATTCCACTGGTTAATTGTTCTCACTGTTAGGAAGTTTCTGTTTAATTCTAAGTTGCTTCTCTCCTTAATTAGTTTATCTTTATGGTCTACCTGAAATGGTCAACCTCTTATAGTACATCCTGCTACTTAAGAATTAGGCTGGAAACTTCACATGAGATGTGAATGACTTTTTCCAAGTCCTTTAGGAAAAATATGAATGCCGTATTTCTATCCTTATTCAGATGTTTTGGATGGCATTCTGGATGAATTAAAATAAAAATTAAGTAGCAAGTTTCAACTTAATTCCAGTTTGTATAAACACATACTGTAACTGGGCATATATATTTAGAAATAAGCCTTACAATGTTTGAGTCACTTTTGATTAAGCATACAAAATGCTGGGAGGAAGGCACCGAAATTGACCTAATTAAAATCAATGAGACAAGTTATCCAGGATTAATATAAATCTAATTTATTTCCAAAGATATGATTCTATGCCTAAAATTGGGATTCTGTCCAGAGTGATTGCTTGAACAAAGATTGATGATTCAATAACTTCATAATTACTTGTGATTAACACCACAAAATCAAACATGCTTTTTTATGCAGAATAATACATTAAAGCTCTTTCTCCTATTTTTAAAGAGATTATCTGAGTCCAGCTTCAGGATTCCAGAGCTTACAGTTTCGATTATTGGAAAATAAGATTGGTGTCCCTCAAAGTTTGAGAGTTCCATATAACAGAAGGCACTATCGGGATAACTTCAAGGGAAAGGAATATGAATTATTGCTTAAATCAGAACAAGAGCCAACACTACTGCAGCTAGTCAACGTATGATTTTTCTCATTTACTATTTAACTGGTCATGGAGAGTTGTGATCTAAAAGGGCTCATCCACTCTTGGGATTTGTTCACAGCTTTTTCTTTATTTTTGTTTTAGCTTAGTTGAACTTTGCCACACTGGAATAGGTATTGGTAAAATATAAGGAATTAAAAACTGGGTGGGTGTTCTGGTGGGATATGGGAAGGAAGGCTGCTATTCCTATTATTTTGTCTGTTGATGCTATGTTTTGCTATGGCTAATCAGTAAGCATTAGCTTGCTAATTCACACATTGTAACTGGTGCAATCATTTGATGTTTACTTCCTTGTGTTTTATAAGGCATGGCTGGAAAGGACACCAGGACTTGAACCAGAAGGATTTAATTTCTGGGGAAAATTTGAAGCAAATGTACTTAATGGATTACAACAAGAATACGCAATAGTACAGGTACGTATTCCAAATTATCATGTTGTCCTTACCTAGATTAATAAAGTAGCTTTCCAGAGGTGATCAACATTTGTAGTAAAACTTCCTGGTTGCAGTTCTAACCTGCCAGTTAAACCTCCATATATGTATGAATTTCCATATGGATTAATATAAACTTGCTGAGGCATATATTTATCAATGGGCATGCATGGGTTCTGATTGCTTTTATTGAAATAATGAAAGCAGAATTGCAGTGAAGCTTTGGCCTTTTGGAAATATATATGTTGCACCATTGCATGCATATATAAGAGGAATAGGAATAGGTCTTATGTCATGATTGCATAATCATGGCACTGCTGATATCATTTTGGCCTCCTTGACCATCATGCATAAGGTGACCAGATTTTCAGATTGGTAAAGAGGGACATCTTTGACCGGGGGGGGGGGGCTTGATTAAAAGATTTATATGGAGCAACAAACATTTTCATACAATGCAAAAATAGTATTGTAATATTTTTTTTATTTCAACATAACTACAATTTACAAATATAAATTGTAACTGTTGCCAAACATCAAAATTTTGATCACGTGACCACGAGGATGCTGCAACGGTTGCTAAGTGTGAAAATGGTTGCTAAGTGGGAAAAATGGTCATCAGTCACATTTTTCAACGCCATTGTAACTTTGGTCACTATACCACCTTTCTTGCCAAAGTTCTTAAGTGAATCTTAAGTGAAGATGTTATATCTTAAGTGAATCTTAAGTCTTAAGTGAAGATGTTATACAGTAGAACCTCTGGTCACGAATGCTTCTGACCAAAATATTCACATCCCCCCCCCGCTGATTTCCCCTTCTGCACCATTTTTTTGTAAGCGCCAAATTTCCAAAATTAGGTTTGATTCTTGACCAAATCAGTTTGCGACCAAAGTTATGGAACGAATTATGGTTGTGACCAGAGGTTCTACTGTATTCATGCCTTTACATACTCTATATCACCTCAAAATGTTGCACAGCCTTCATAAGTTTCTAATACAGATAAAATTAAATACAACATCAAAACCATAAAAAAGTAAAATTAACCTGGCTGGAAAATCCTATGCCTGTCTTGCTATTATTACTGACACACTTGCTGCAGTATTTGATGGCTAAAAGAAAAAAAATTGTTAAAGTGTGTATTATGTTCACTCCCATGTCTTGTCTGCTGCGTTGATTTTGAATTCATTAAAAGAGCTTATTTTACATCAAATCCCTCTCATATTATTCTCCTATGTTCAATAAACCCTAAGAGACAGCATACTATCAATGTTCCCTCTAATTTTTTTTCAGTGTGAGCGGAAAAGTATAGTGTTTGAGCTGCACAGTTTCATGCCTGAGCACCTAAGAGAGCAACAGTTTGAACTGCTGTCACGTCTGCTGGACATTTGCACAACATTCCAAGCGTCAAGCGCCAATTGCGAGCGAGGTTTCAGCCTGATGAATGCCAGGCATGAAAATGTGCCACTCAAACACTATACTTTTCCGCTCACACTGGAAAAAAAAGGCTCTCTGCTCAGCTTTTACATTGTTAGACTGGCTAGAGAGAGACATGGCACCAACAGCCGGGGTCCTGGCATTTTGCAGGCAACCTGTCCTCTCACATTCCTTTGGAATGCAACCCATCACATTTGAATTAGATTTTGCCAATTAGATTTTGCCAATTATCCTATTAAAAGATAATCCTATTATTCTAAAATATGACTAACTCAATATTAAAAACTGTAAATATTTAATGCTGATAAATAATAGCAGTAATTGTTATTTAGTATGATTAAAATCAGTATTGATATATCAATATAATATCTATCAAAATTGACAATAAACACTAAAATAAGAATACAAATATATAATTTGCAATATAAATGTAATAAATATAATATATAAATGCAACATAAATGTAATAAAATAATTTATCATGAAACTCTCCCCCTTTAAAGTAGTAAGATCAATTAAATAGTCTAGCAAGTTTGGACTATATGCTATGTTATGTTACATAAGAATATATATACCTCAGAATCTGCAAAATGCCAGGACCCGGCTGTTGGTGCCATGTCTCTCTCTAGCCAGTCTAACAATGTAAAAGCTGAGCAGAGAGCTTTTTTTTCCAGTGCGAGCGGAAAAGTATAGTGTTTGAGTGGCACATTTTCATGCCTGGCATTCATCAGGCTGAAACCTCGTTCGCAATTGGCGCTTGACGCTTGGAATGTTGTGCAAATGTCCAGCAGACGTGACAGCAGTTCAAACTGTTGCTCTCTTAGGTGCTCAGGCATGAAACTGTGCAGCTCAAACACTATACTCTTCCGCTCACACTGAAAAAAAATTAGAGGGAACATTGATAGTATGCTGTCTCTTAGGGTTTATTGAACATAGGAGAATAATAGGAGAGGGATTTGATGTAAAATAAGCTCTTTTAATGAATTCAAAATCAACGCAGCAGACAAGACATGGGAGTGAACATAATACACACTTTAACAATTTTTTTTTTCTTTTAGCCATCAAATACTGCAGCAAGTGTGTCAGTAATAATAGCAAGACAGGCATAGGATTTTCCAGCCAGGTTAATTTTACTTTTTTATGGTTTTGATGTTGTATTTAATTTTATCTGTATTAGAAACTTATGAAGGCTGTGCAACATTTTGAGGTGATATAGAGTATGTAAAGGCATGAATACAGTAGAACCTCTGGTCACAACCATAATTTGTTCCATAACTTTGGCCTCAAACTGATTTGGTCATGAATCAAACCTAATTTTGGAAATTTGGCGCTTACAAAAAAAATGGTGCAGAAGGGGAAATCAGCAGGGGGGGGGAAATGTGAATATTTTGGTCAGAAGCGTTCGTGACCAGAGGTTCTACTGTATAACATCTTCACTTAAGACTTAAGATTCACTTAAGATATAATATCTTCACTTAAGATTCACTTAAGAACTGTGGCAAGAAAGGTGGTATAGTGACCAAAGTTACAATGGTGTTGAAAAAAGTGACTGATGACCATTTTTCACACTTAGCGACCATTTTCACACTTAGCGACCGTTGCAGCATCCTCATGGTCACGTGATCAAAATTTTGATGTTTGGCAACAGTTACAATTTATATTTGTAAATTGTAGTTATGTTGAAATAAAAAAAATATTACAATACTATTTTTGCGTTGTATGAAAATTTTTGTTGCTCCGTATAAAATTTTTAATCAAGCCCCCCCACCCCCCGGTCAAAGGTGTCCCTCTTTACCAATCTGAAAATCTGGTCACCTTAGTCATGCCGGCACTTTAGCGTGCCCCTCAGCCGTCATTCAGCGAAACATGTTTCGCTGAATGGCGGCCGAGTTCTAAACTGCTGGCATGACTTTGAAGTGCCGGCTTGCCTTCTGCACAGGCCGACGTGGAAGGCAAGCCAGCACTTCAAAGTCATGCCGGTACTTTAGCGTGCTGGCAGGCAGGGCTGGAGCGAGTGAGCGAGCGTGCTCCGTCCCGGTGGGTGCATGAGCAGAGCACTTTCCCAGCACTCCTGTGCCTGGAGAGCTCCGTCTGCATATGAGCCCGGGATCCGCTGCTTGCGCTCCCTTGCTCCTCCCCGCCACCCGCCTTCCCTATCTAGGGGCTCCTCCAGCAGAAGTAGCAGAGTCGTGTTGAGTGCTGCTCTTCCTTCGTCCGCGCTCTTCCCGCCTGGACGCCCAAAGCCTCCCAGCCCGCCTGGCCCGGCGCGGGTCAGCTGCAGAGTGGGCGGCGATCCCACCACCATCCGCCCACTCACTCACCCCGCCCATCACTTACTCTGAGTTCGGAGAAGAAGCGGCGGCCCCAGGTGGCTCTTTTCGCGGAGACTTTCCCACGGCTTCTCCGGAAGCGGGGCTGGAAAGGCGAGCTCGCTCCCCTGCCCATCCGCCCGCTCACTCGCTACGCTACCCCGCCCATGCAAGCGGCAGTGGATGGGTGGGGGAGCGAGTCGAAGAAGGCACCAAAATTAAGCGGGATCTTTTGGGAATGGCCCGGGACGCGGGAAAAATTATGAGAAGGTGTGCCTGTCCCGCCAAATGCAGGACGTCTGGTCACCTTAATCATGCAGATTCTACTGATGGGGAGAACATTCATCTATGGCAATAGTACATGAATGTCTTCTTAAATAGTTCAGTTCTCAAATGTTGATGTGCTGTAGATGAGGTTGACTTATTTTAATAAGTTCAGACACTGAATCAGATAATCTGACAAAATCTAAAGTTCTTATTTGGACATTTAAACAAATAAAATAGTCAAAATAAATTAATTCAGGAATAATTATATAGTTACAAGCTAACAGTTTTTAAGGATATATAAGAAAATGTGTCATTAATAAATGTGGTTATTTTGTTAGAATATAGACTGGTTATTCATTTCTATGCTCAAGTTTGTTTTAGGATAATAGTTCGGTATAGTCAATAAATTCCATCCATATTTAGGATACTCCATGCTCTTCCCATTTGCCTCCAGGTGTGTTGAAAGCTGCAGTCTTGGGAAAACTAGAGGACCATGTTAGAAAAAGTTCATGGTCTATCAATTGATCCATAAGCAGAGGCAGCCAAGTCTGCAGTAGTTTCCTTTTCATGTTGACATTTTTGGTATTGGACCTGGGTACTTGAGAGACCGCCTGCTGCCAATTACCTCCCAAAGACCCATTAGATCACACAGATTAGGCCTCCTCCGGGTTCCGTCTACTGGCCAATGTCATCTGGCTACTACCCGGGGAGGGCCTTCTCTGTGGTGGCTCCAGCCCTTTGGAACGAGCTCCCCGCAGAGATTCGGACCCTCACCTCTCTCCAGGCCTTCCGAAAAGCCGTTAAAACCTGGCTGTGTCGGCAGGCCTGGGGTCGATGAGTTCCCTTCCCCTCTCGAATCGTGTGGCTGTTGGTTGTTTTAAATTCCCTTGTACTTTTTTGTTGTAGCTCTTTGTGTTTCCCTTCCCCTCCCTTGGGTTTGTGCGCCGCCCTGAGTCCCGCCGGGAATAGGGCGGCATATAAATAAAATGAACCTTGAACCTTGAACCTTTTGTGTTTTATTTTAATCACACATGCACACAGAATGAACCGTGATTGTCACAAGCTAAAGAAAGGACTTGTGGGAAAAAGTTGCAAATATATGAAATGCAAAGGGAAAATATTCCACATAAATGCAATTAGATAAGTAAAATGCGTTTTTTAAAAGAATAATTGTCTTTGAAAGGCTAAAGAAGACTCTGAGGAAAAAGAAGATCAAATGGCAGAACTTAAGAAGCAAAAAGAAGTACTTATGTCATTATTTGATGAAAAACTCCATGAACATCTTTTTAGTAAAGGTAAGCATAGTAAAGGCAAACACAGGTAGTTCTCGACTTACAACAATACATTTAGTGACGGTTCAAACTTACAAAAGCACTGAATAAAATATTTTATTATGAATAAATTGTGACCATTTTTCACCCTTACAACCATTGCAGCATCCCCATGGTCACTTGATCAAAATTCAGACGCTTGGCAACTGACTCATATTTATGACGGTTGCAGTGTCCTGAGGTCATGTGATCATCTTTTATGATCTTCTGACAAGCAAAGTCAATGGGCAAATCAGATTCACTTAACCATATTACTGTAACAACCACAATGATTCATTTAACAAAAGTGG